>NC_133618.1:416348969-416621469 GCF_048593235.1 Sminthopsis crassicaudata | reverse complement strand
ACAAATCAAATAAACCTTCATAATACTTAATGTTATTGTATTAATTTGAAGACTAGAATTATGTTATCAGAATCCTGGGAAGTATACTTTTAGAAAATTAAGAATTAACAGCACAAAAGTAAATGATGTTTCACTACTGTTCCTAGATTATATTCTAAGGAGAAACAATAGTATTTCTTAGCATGTGCTTCCAAAAATGCATATTTTTAAAAGCCAGTTTGAACTAGTACAACTAAGTTGTTTAGAAATGAAGGCTAAAACCACAAAATAGAGTATTTTATACTAGAAATTTGTCTGAGATGCACTACTTTGGCTATTTTCATGACTGCATTTTCAAACTAACACTAAGTGTATGAAGACATATTCTGTGCATGTGGTAGGTAAGTCTCCAGAGCTTTTCTTTCCATAAAGAGTCCTTGGAGATTTTACAGAATTGTCTTCAGTCAATTGCAATTCTGAAGTTCCACATGGTTACAGCATTTTTATTTCATTAACACCTAATTTACAAGCACAAACCATTCTAAATGTATCAGAACAGATGTAGGAAATAATTATAATTTAGATTGAAATCTTCATCTTCTATTCAAATATTTCAAAGATCATCTATCTTAAGAGAAAACAGTTTTTCTAATACATTTATGCAGGGGGATTTTGAAAGAGAAGTTTTTAACTTTAAAAAAGTGTAATAAAATCTAAAAGTTATGGTTCTCATAACATTAACTTACCTATATTGCACAGATGGGCAATACCTGTTGTAATAGGCTATATGGTTTACTAGAGGGTATGTGCAGCATAGAAAAGATTTCCTTCATCTATTTAAATAAACATTTTCATGGCAACCTCCTACATAGCTCCTGGATATTAAGTTTAATGCTTTGAGAACTCCATTTAAAATTTTTTCCTAAACAACTGAGATCATTATGCTTAATTGACTCTGAATTTAATTTACTAGGTATAAATACACCCACACATTCAGAAAATGTTCAGCTAATTTGTTGAGGAATTTTCCCTTTATACTCTGCTTCCTTCTTGGGTAGGGGACTAAGAGCCAGCAAATGGCTTTTGATAATGTTGATCAGATCTTGTTTGGTATTGAGAACTTCCAGTATTTTCTCACTATTCCATACATCTTCAAAAGTTTGCTGATAATTTATAGTTGAAGATAATTTTGAGGAGCATGGTGAAGTTGAATGACTTTCCAATGGTCAGTGGACTATATGTCAGTGATTGAGCTTAGACCTAGAAATCACTAACTCTAATCCCAGTCATTTATGTACTTCCTCAGAGAATTTGCCAGTTTGAGTTTAGAAAAAAAGCAAGAAGTGTCTAAGATCACCAAATAAAATAAATATACTAATTCAATACTAAAGAAATATTTATTGATAAAACATCTAGTCAGTTTGTTCAGATAGCAAGGATTAATAAAAGTTGATTTTTTTTTTCAAAATTGAAATTATGACTTGAAATTAGTAAATTGAATGATTCATTGATTGTTTTCTTGTTTCCTTCCCAATTTGCTCTACTTCTCACATTTAATATAGATCAATATTTATCATGAACAGATCTGTTTAAGGACATCCTCTGCTGAAGCTTATTAAATAATAACTGAATTAGTTATTTAATAAAGTCCAAACTTCTTAGTTTGGGCACTAAATCATCTCTACAATCTGGCATTCCCCTTTCTTTCCAGACTTCTTTCATACTAGTTCCTATTTATGAATACATTGATTCTACTCAAACTATTTTTTCATGTCACATATATCCCATAATCTGGAGGCTTTCTTGACCTTGATTTTCTTGTTCCCTGTTCTTGTAATACCAATTTTCCTTCTATCTTTCAACTAAAACTCTATCCATCCTTTATGTCTCAGATCAAATACATTCTTACTTATGATCACCATCGATATTGATGATTAAAGGATGAGTTGCATTTCTATCCTACCTATGACCTTCTTCCCTCAGTTTATATCTTTCTTTTGTGATATTTGTCATGTGTCATAATATAATATACTTTTGTTTGTATATCCTACGATTGTGTTTTAAATTATGTGTTCTCCATGGTCAGTTATTGTGTTTCATTTAATCTTTGCTACCTTTCCTTCTCTCAGAATCTAATGCATTTCTCTCTGCACAATATGAAGAATTAATAAATATTTACATGGTGTGAATAGTATTGAACTTTGAGAGCAAGAACTTGCAGAATTTCTTCTTAATCATATTTTTCATTAACACAGTGTACAAAGTACTGCCAATCCCTTCTAGTCAGTTACAGTCACTCCTCTCTTTGTTTTGAGGGAGGTAGGGTATTCTGCATTCTGAAAGGAGGGCTTATCTCAGCAGAATGTGCATACAAAATCTTAGACTAAAGAATAACATCTGTCATAAAATCAAATCTACTTCACTTGCTCTTAATGCCAGTGCTACATTCATCATTCTACCTGTTTACCAGAGAATACCTACTTATTCCCCTGCCTGACCTTTCTATGACATCATGAACCATAAAACTTATCCTTCTTTTTAGGATTGTTAACCCAGATGTCCTTTGAGCTTTGGTAGTTAAGACCTTAGAATAGATTTAACATTAAACAAATAAACTATTATTTATTAAAAAAAAAATTCCCCTTTTATTACAGAAGTAGTTCTGAAAGTTGAGACTAATGAGGGGGGGAGAGATGAGAAGAATCCCTAATTTTGTACTTAAAGCTATTCTCAGTTTCTCCATCCTTTGAAGATTCACTGCACTGAATGATATGCAAAGATTTGCTAACAAACAAAAGCAAAGAGAATGAACATTTTCCTACCTTAACTGAAAATATTGCTTCATGCTCTGACCACTGGATTTCAATGAATCTGCAAAATGAGCAAAATAAATATGAAGCAGGCATTATTATATATGATGATTTTTTGCAGATAAGGAAGACCTCAACTTTTGTACTCTTTTCTTAGCAGGAGAGGTGGTACCCCTCAAGAAGAACCAAATGGAAAATGAAAAAAAAATTATTAGAGTTGTGATTCACTCAGATTAAGGATAAAATTAAAAATTAATCATAAATATATCAACTATACCACTACACACCTGTCAAATTGGGTAAGATGACAGGAACAAATAATGATGAATGTTGGAGGGGATGTGGGAAAACTGGGACACTGATGTTTTGTTGGTGGAGTTGTGAAAGAATCCAGCAATTCTGGAGAGTAATTTGGAACTATGCCCAAAAAGTTATCAAACTGTGCATACCCTTTGACCCAGTATGCTGCTATTGGGCTTATATCCCAAAGAAATACTAAAGAGTGGAAAGGGACCTGTATGTGCCAAAATGTTTGTGGCAGCTCTTTTTGTTGTAGCTAGAAACTGGAAGATGAATGGATATCCATCAATTGGAGAATGGTTGGGTAAATTATGGTATATGAAGGTTATGGAATATTATTGCTCTGTAAGAAATGACCAGCAGGAGGAATACAGAGAGGCTTGGAGAGACTTACATCAACTGATACTGAGTGAAATGAATAGAACCAGAAGATCGCTGTACACTTCAATGTTGTATGAAGATGTATTCTGATGGAAGTGGAGATCTTCAACATTAAGAAGATCCAACTCACTTCCAGTTGATCAATGATGGACAGAAGCAACTACACCCAGAGAAGGAACACTGGGAAGTGAATGTAAATTGTTAGCACTACTGTCTATCTTACCCAGGTTACTTATACCTTCGGAATCTAATACTTAATGTGCAACAAGAAAATGGTATTTACACACATATATTGTATCTAGGTTATATTGTAACACATGTAAAATGTATGGGATTGCCTGTCATTGGGGGGAGGGAGTGGAGGGAGGGGAAGATAATTTGGAAAAATGAATACAAGGGATAATATTATTTAAAAAATTCTAAATAAATAAATAATCCTATGGGGGAAAAATAAAATAAAATAAATATATCAACTAAAATAAACATAATAGGTAGGGCTATATAGATTAACAAAGAAAATAAATATAGGATTTAAGAGTAGAAGCACCAGTATTTCCCCAAACAATTAATAAGCAAGCAATTATTAAGCACCTATTATGTATCAAACACTATGTATAATAGATGCTGGAGATACAAAAACAAAAGCAAATACTCTTTGAGTTCGAGTAGCTTACATTCTTGCAAAAGGTTTTTAACTCTAGAATAATGTTTACTTTTTCTCTAGTTCATATATAACATAAAATATTTTATTATATTTATAAAACCTTATTTTTTTCCTTCTGAAATGGTATGTTAACATTTTTTTCCTTTGTGTTCCAAGATGGGAATAGCATAGGTTTCATGAAGACAATGTCAATAATGTGTAAAAATCTAATCCACCCTAGACTATTCAAACAATTTTGAATAGGGGTCCAGCAACTTTGTACCTTAAGGACTGACTACTTGTGTGATAATGCATTCATTATGAGAAAGTTGACCAACAGAAGACAGGTTTTTAAATTTATTTTCTTGTGATTGAAGTTTTGTATTGTTCAGTGTGTGTGTGTGTGTGTGTGTGTGTGTGTGTGTGTGTGTGTGTGTGTGTGAAATAGAAATGCTTCTAAACTGGGGGGGGGGGATTATTATTTTTTGAACAGAAAATTTAAACCAGAACCTAGTCTCTATAGAGAGCCACAGACAGTGGGGGAACTCTTGGTGATGTATAAAACTATTCAACCCAGAGGGAACCTGCTATGTCTGATTCAGCTCTCAGCTTCCCTTGGGGCATCTCAGCCTTCCTGAGAAGTCAGAGGGTGTGTGACAACCTGTGTTCTATTGAAGCATAGCTACTTACAGTAAGAGAGGTATTTACATATTAATAGCAGGGTATTTATAGTTAGTACTTGGGCAGTGTGCAGTGGTGATGTAATGGTATTATAGTTAGCAAGTGCTCAGTATGCTGTAGTGATATAATGGCCTTTATTTCAAGTCCTCTTGGTCCCTAAATACCTTATAGGGACCAAGAGGACTTGAAATAAAGGCCATCTTTGGCCATTTTCTTGTGTCCTTGCTTTATCACTCCTCCATTAAGACCAAGGATTTGGATTGGTCCCAAAATCCTCCAGAAAGCTAGTCCGGATGGTATATTTTGGCATCCCAGAATGGAGGCTCTAGAAAGCATAGTACATTTTAGCACCCCAACTTGGGGGCTCTAGAAAGTACACTATAAGTCTCCTTGGAGAAAATTCTCTTCTTCAGTCATAGTTTTCAGGGGGACTTTTAAAAGTTATCCTTGCTATACATATTCAGTAACCTTTTTAAAGTCAAAATTATTTGATGCCTATTAGTAGTATATTTAGTAAATGGATACATGAGGACACACTGATTGGAATTTGAAAGGAATGCCCCAAAATTGGGAAATAGCTGAATAAGTGGTGATATATGATTGTAAAAGAATAATTTATTTAATACTATTATTAAATAATACTATTTTGTTATAAAATTACAGGATATTTTCAAAAACTAGGCTAATATGTTACATAGTAACAACAATATTGTAGGATGATCAATTATGGATGACTTAGTTATTCACAGCTGTACAGTTATCAAAAACAACTCTAATGGACTAGTGATGAGAAATAACACTCAATTCCAGAGAAAGAACTGGAGTATTAATGCATATTGAATCAAATTAAAAAAAAAAAACAACTTACTTTTTCTTCTTCTGGCTGGTTTTTGTTGTTGTTGTTGTTGTTGTTGTTGGTTTTTTTTTTTTTTTTTTTTTACAGATTACTAATATTGAAATGATTTTCATGGCTGTACAGGTGTAACCTGTATTAAATTTTTGCCTTCTTAATGAAGTGAGAGAAGAGGGAGGAAAAAAGAGAAGGCATTCTGAATTCATTTTTTTTCCAAAAATAAAGATAAAATTATTTTATTTGTAATAGGAAAAAATGAAATATTTAAATCAGAAAAATAAAGACAAAGATTAGAAAGGATACTATCCTATAAAGGTACCCAGAGAGTAGATTAATATGGTTAGTTAAAGTTACATAGTTAGGATGTTTAAGAATGAACTATACCCTTTTTGGAAAATTATTTACTCATCCAAGGATATCAAGTCATCATTCTGTCTCTGTCTCTGTCTCTGTTTCTCTCTTTTCCTTAGTACATTAAAAATATTTAATTTAATCTTTCTTAATGATATTTGCTTGATTATTCTGATTACTGACATTTCTTCCCAAATACTGATACCATTCCACTACTATGAAACTTTTCTTTCTTTCTTTCTTTCTTTCTTTCTTTCTTTCTTTCTTTCTTTCTTTCTTTCTTTCTTTCTTTCTTTCATTTAAAAAAAAGTCTAGTCATGGTAAGATTTCAACAAAAATCTATAATATACTCTTTTTTTACTGGTATCATTATTTTTCTCTTTCAAGTACATGTTTGCAAAGTTTAAATAATGCAAAGGAATATGAGAACAAACATGTGCTTGATTCATATTTTATTCACCATTTATGCAAAAAATAGCAGTTCTATTATAAATGGATTATGTATTTTCATAGGATATTAAACATCTTCTTCCTTGTATCAAAATGTGATGGAGGAAATGAAACACTGAAAAGCAAAATTGTGCTTAATTTATCCTTGTATATATGCCCCAGTTTATGTTCCCAACAATGTAAAGAAAAATAGGGGGAAAGCTGTAAGTTATACAGACACTAAAAAGTTCCTTCAAGTTTCCTACTATGGAATTGAATATAAAGAAAAACCCAGTCTATTTTCTATATGAAACTAAGCTAGTTAAATCAGATAAATGAAATTTAAAATTCCATGTGGGTAGCCACATCTCTAAACCATTATCATTCATTTTATTCAATTGTATTGCCCAATATATGTGCAAAGATGAATTTTGATCTATGATATTGTTTAATAAAAAGATCTTCTTTGATTTCAATTACTATGAATATGGAAGAACATACATATACAAGCCTAATGCAGCCTGGTCCTAAATTCAGATCTATTTTCCCCATATAGATACAGTTCTATTTCTATATGGCCAGTGGTTTTACATTGGTTGTGGGGGGAGCAGGAAAAAGAGGATAGTTTCAAAGAAATTGTTTGACCATTGTCTTTGTAAAATTCAACACCAGGTGCTTGATGTTGATTCTATGCCAACTCACTCAGTCAGCAGGCACAAACACACCTGGCAGTCCCAGCTTTAAGCTACAATCTAATCACCTACATAAAGCAAGTATAGATCACCTTCTGACATTTTCCCAGTCTTTTACTAATTCCTTGGCTTTTCTATCCCTTTATGCAGAATATATCCTGTTATATGGGTATAAAGTATTTTCAAAAATAACTCTTATTTTTATTTACTTGTTTGCCAATCCACTTTTTTCCCCTCAGTATAATCCTTAAGATAGTTTGTTTATACATCATGCAAAGTGGATGCATTTACTAAAGTAAAATGAAAAGTGAACTATAATTTGAACAAATTAAACCAATAATTTTCTGTCAGTCTGAATTTTAAATTATTCCCATCTTCAGCATGCTTACCTCTTTTTTCTTGTCTTTTTTATTATTATTATTATTATAGCTTTCCATTTACAAGATATATGCATGGGACATTTTTCAGCATTGACAATAGCAAAACCTTTTGTTCCAATTTTTCCCTTCCTTCCCCCTACTGCCTCCCCCAGATTGCAGGTAGACCAATACATGTTAAATATGTTAAAGTATATGTTAAATACAATATATGTATACATATCCATACAGTTATTTTGCTGCACAGTGGGAATCGGATTTTGAAATAATGTATAATTAACTTGTGAAAGAAATCGAAAATGCAAGCAGACAAAAACAGAGGGATTGGAATACTATGTAGTGGTTCAAACTCATTTCCCAGAGTTCTTTTGCTGGGTGTACCTGATTCTATTCATTATTGAACAAATGAAACTGATTTGGATCATCTCATTGTTGAAGAGAGCCATGTTCATCATAATTGATCATCATATAGTATTGTAGTTAAAGTATATAATGATCTCCTGGTCCTGCTCTTTTTACTCAGCATCAGTTTATATAAGTTGCTTCAGGCCTTTCTGAAATACTCCTGTTGGTCATTTCTTACAGAACAATACTATTCCACAACATTCATATACCACAATGTATTCAACCATTCTCCAATTGATGGTCATCCACTCTATTTCCAGTTTCTAGCCACTGTAAAGAGGGCTGCCACAAACATTTTTACACATATAGGTCTCTTTTCCTTCTTTAGGATTTCCTTGGGATATAAGCCTAGTAGTAACATTGCTGGATCAAAGGGTATGCACAGCTTGATAACTTTTTGAGCATAGTTCCAAATCACTCTACAGAATGGCTAGATGTATTCACAGTTCCACCAACCATGTATCAATGTCCCAGTTTTCCACATCTCCTCCAACATTCATCATTATATTTTCCTGTCATCCTAGCCAATCTGACAGGGTGTAGTGGTATCTCAGAGTTGTCTTGATTTGCATTTCTCTGATTAATAATGACTTGGACCATCTTTTCATATGGCTAGAAATAGTTTCAATTTCTTCATCTGAAAATTGTCTGTTCATATCCTTTGACCATTTATCAATTGGAGAATAACTTGTTTCTTATAAATTAGAGTCAATTCTCTATATATTTTGGAAATGAGGCCTTTGTCAGAACCTTTGCCTGTAAAAAGCTTTTCCCAGTTTATTGTTTCCCTTCTAATCTTGTTTGCTTAGTTTGGTTTGTACCAAAAACTTTTCAAGTTGATATAATCAAAATTTTCTATTTTGTGATCAATAATGTTCTCTAGTTCTGCCTTGGTCACAAATTCCTTCCTCCTCCACAAGCCTGAGAGGTAAACTATCCTATATTCTTCTGAATGTTTTATAATCTCATTCTTTATGCCTAGATTATGACCCCATTTTGACCTTGGTGTCCAGTGTTAAGTTTGGGTTAATGTCTAATTCCTGTCAAACTAATTTCCAATTTTCTCAGCAGCCTTTGTCAAAGGGTGAATTCTTAGCTCAAAAGCTTGGGTCTTTGGATTTGTTGAAAACTACATTATTAAAGTTATTGACTATTTTCTGACCCTCTTTTTTCACAAAACTATAGTTATATCCAAAGACTGTTTTCTATTAAACATTTATTTTTTTTCTCAAAACAAAGAATTAGAAGAAATACAATTATCTCTCATTATCTTAATGATCCTGTAGAAATTACTTGGAACTTCTTGTTGATCATTGTATAATACTTAATGGGCTGAGCTCATGGCATTCAAATCTATCACTGAGTCACACACATTTGTTAGATACCTTTGTTTTATTTTCCATGTTCTTTCTGAACTTCAGCAATCCAGCTACGTCCAAAAGATTGAGATAGAGTCACCCACAAAACACTTTCTGATTCTTTTAATTTTCTTACCAGGTAGTGAAACAGAGTTATCTTTTAGAAAAGCTTCCTCTTAAATTATCCAGCTCTATACTTTTATCATTCTTTGCCATGTAACATTCTGGGGGGAATTAAGGTTGAAAGGAAACTTAGAAAATGAACTAGAAAAAATGATTCAAATAAAGAACGTTAAGACTTAGATTCTTTAATTTCTTTAGGAATTTAGATAGCTGAGTTTTTTGTTCCACTAATTTATTTTGAGGTTTTTAGTAATTTTTGTATTATAAGTAAGGAATTAGTAATGACAAATTTTCTTCTTTCCTATATTTTTCATTTTTCCCCATAAGATTTGACACATTTTGTCCTGCAAATATATTTTTATTATTTCATATTTTTAATTATATTAACATGCTCTGATTAAGAATAATGAATGTTTCCCTAATCATTTAACTTCTTTTCCTAAAGAATATGTCTCATAATGAAGTACTGACTTTGGTTATGTAGTTGTTTTTCTATTAGAATTTGATTTTTAAAAGATATTTTAAATTTGATTTGAATTACATTTTGAATTTAAATTTGAGTAGATACTTTTAAAAATACATATTTGCTCTTATTAATGATATATCTCTCCTAATATGTTCTTTAAACCATTTAAATAAATTGGATAAGAGTTATATTTGGTTTAAAATTTTGAATTTTATAATCATGTAGATGTGGGATTTTTGTTATTTAGGTGATGATGATAATTGTTTTCTATATGTAATATCATTTTTATATTCATAAAATTAAACTTTGTCATGGTAACTTTTTTTTTTTTGGTCAAAGATACTGTTTTTCTTTTTCTTTTTCCAAAAAGATACATTTTATTTAAATATTTTGTTTATTAGTGAGAATATTCCACTTTACTTTTTCTATGCATTGTTGCTAGTTTACTTATCAGGATCATATTTACTTCACAAAAGTTGGATGGATTGCCTTCTTCCTTATTTTTGTTTCAAAAATGTGTATATTAGTTTTGATTCTGGGTTTTTAAAAAATAATTTTCTTTTTTGCCCTCTTGATATTTTGAATTCACATTGTTAATATAAATGAAAATTCAATTTTGCCCTCTCACTTATTTTATTAAATTAGCTGGTGGTTTATTGATTATGTTAGCCTTTGAAAGTTATCTGCTTTATCATTTCAATCATTATTTTACTTTCAATTTTACCTATTTATGTGAACATTTTCTATATTTCTTCTTTTGTTTTTGGAATACATGGTCTTTACAGCCCTTCCAGATCTAGCTCTGTGATTCTGTGACATCTTTGACATGTAGCACCAGAAAAAACAATGGCTAACTGTAGCAAGATTGATAGTTAACAAATGATCAGTACAATTATTGCCCTGATAGTAATGAAATGATAAAAAAGTTTTAAAGGGAAATGAAGATGAAAATGTAATAATATTTTGCCTGCCCTCATGAGCCTACAATTGAGGTAATACTAGAACTTGTCATAAAGCTAAATAATAACAAAACAATGCTACAATTGAGTGCTAAATTGTAAAGTTCTTATTATAAGTGTATTTTCAATAGAAAGAGCAATCAACCAAAATTGGGGCAATAAGGAGTGGATAGTAGGATTTCTTGCAACTTCACTATAAACTCATTTGATTTGGTTTTGACTAGGCATGTAATATATTTCATATTATAGGAATGTTTAAGATGAAATACATGTCACATAATTTTATAAATCTTTTTTAATATTTAGCTAGTAAAAGATTGTCAGTAGCTTTTATCAATAAAGAAATGATACATGCTTTGTAATAGTAAACCAATCATAAGCTGTTATATATCTGGATATTCAGTGATCAGGTGCCAAACTGCACAGCTAGAAATTGGAAAGCAATTTTTTTCTGCTTGACATAATAAGAGTGTCAAAACATTCTTAATTTCTTTACATTGTCTTAAATTAAGGAAGGTTAAAATGTGAGTAAAAATCTTGATTGTTCAGCTTTAATCTTTGGCCTCCTTACACACACACACACACACACACACACACACACACACACACACACACTTCCCTTTTTCCCTATCCCTCAATGAATGAGGAAAAAAAAAAAAAAAACAAATCAAATCAAAGCAGTGTTTTGAAAACATGGGTTTGCAACCTATTATTATCTCTTTCATTTTCCTAAAAGACTTAAGATTAAAATACTAGAATCTTTTTTTCCCATTTGAAAAGATACTTAAAAATGTAAAAGTATTTTTGAAATTGTATTTTACATAATGTGACACATAAATTGCACACTGCTGAAGGAATTGTCTATCTCTCTGAATGAAACCATTTTATTCTCAAGAGTTTTATTATCTGTTAAAATCTACTTAAACATAGGCATTCAATTTTACATGACTTGACATTTATGGGGAAGCTATTTTATAGCAGTGGGATTCTGAATAGACAAGATCACAACAAATATTAATGATTATATGACACATAGGGTTGAAAAATAGGGGCAGCATTATCTAAATATTCAGAGGTATTCACATACATATCAAAATTCTTTGTATGGGGCAGAGCCCAATGAAACTATATTTGGCTTTGGAAGTGCAATTATGACATGTAATCCTGTAAATGTAGGTAATACAGATAAATAAAATAGGCAGGTTATTCCGACCTAAGTATAATTAAAATATTTGTATTGCTACAGAGGAATAGACTCAGAGGTTTGAAATTTAACATTTTTAAAGTTGGTACTTGAAGAGTTGTTGTTGTTGTTGTTGTTGTTGTTGTTGTTGTTGTTGTTGTTGTTGTTGTTGTTTTAAAGAAAATATAGTTAGTTTTCCTTGTTCAGAAATATACTGGAAATTATTTTGATGGCATGACTTAGATAATTCATGAAATTATGAGCCATCTTAGCTTCTGCTCAAATTTTTGTAAAACCCATATGAAAAAAGTAACTAGTGCACCCTGACTATCAGGAGTTAAAATTATGGTTCTCTTGCACTCTTTTGGTTAGGCAAAGTGAGTAAATTTTAAAGTAGTTGACCAATTTACCAGTTTCACTTAGGGTTAAAAGGAACTAAGAAAATGATTTTCATACCTGGGATTTTGAAGCAATATAGGTTCTATATTTCTAACATACAATGATGCATAATGAGACTTATGAACAAGTAAGGAAACAAATCACTGAAAAATTTTAAATTACACAGAACATTGTGCATGAAACTTCAATCCATCAATGAACCACTGAAAAATGAGGTAATTACTTATAATAATTTGCATGTTAAGAGCTAATATAATATTACAAAGTAAAGTCCAGTTGTGAAAGCAATGCATAATTTCCTGGTTAATGTTTCATGCACAATATTCTTCCATGCTCTGTCAGATGCTAAATAACAATATGGCTAATCAATCTGAGAAGCCCGTGCATGCATGTGTGTATGTGTAATAAACACACAGCACAAAACTAGGATGTGTCATATAGGAAATTAGCTCAGCCTCACTAGATCATACTTTGAAATTAAGTAATTTCAGATATAGAGCATATTCGGTAACATATTGTGATTTTTTAAGGCAATATATTGAGTTATCACTTGTCTCATTCTATACTTTATAGTAACTAAAGATTAATGTATGATCACAAGAAGCCAATTTCCAGTTTGTAAAACTTAATCAGCTTTAGTACTGACTAAATCCGTGTATTAAAATATTAAGTATGCAATATGCTAGTCTAGCAAAAGTTACAATTTAGGCTAAGTCTTCAGTCAGGAAAAGTGAGCATATCAGAGAAGTGTATGGCAAGATTCTCCAGAGAAAGAATACTAAATATTTTCTCTGACAATGTAAAATGGAAAGAATTCCTCTAGGAGTAGAATTCACCTACCCTGTCAGCTGAAGACAGAATGTCACAATAAACAAAAGGAAGGCAAGAGAAGAATATCCAGAATAACAAATGAAAAATGGTGTAACAAGCAAGAATTGAGTTGAACAACATACCAATAACTTAAAAATAGAATCTGCGCTACTTTTATCCTGTATTAATGAGTTCTGAATTCTAATACTATCCCTTACATTCATATAGAGTTTCAATTATTATTTTCTAGTACATGCAAAACCAATACCTTGTAAAGAAAAGTCACTTCAGGTAGAGCAAATTAAAGGAAAAAATAATGTGTCTGATTCAACTGCAAAACAAATCTGTAAGATTCTTTTTAATCTTTTCAAGGAATGTTGAGATTTTTACTGTAAAAAGTTAAACTTTTAATTTAAAATCAAACTGACTATTTGAGGAAGTAAACTCATCAACTAATATGTGTTTAGTATTTAAAGGTTTTTAAACCATTTCCCCCTCACATTGACCCCTGAGATCAAGTAGCTATTGTAAACCCCATTTTACAGTTGAAGAAACTTGTATGACAGGATGCTTTGTGACATGCTTGTGATCACAAAGCTATTAAGGGTAGGAAGTGAGACTCCATGCAAGTCTCCTGGCTTCTAGTCTAGAACTACCCCAATTAAAGTATGGCTGTATCTTGAAGCATTTTAAAAAGAAGATAAATCATAGATATTTATCATCTTGGCTTCATATATATATACACACACATACACACACACACACATATATATGTGTATATATATATATATATATATATATATATATATATGTATGTATATATATACATAAAAGCAATATTACCATATAATTCAAAATTGTTATTGCATGAGGAATCAACACTTTATCAAGACTCACAACAGAGGGAAGGTGAAAAATCTAAGTTCCGTAATTCCTTTTAGAATTAGATCTATCACCTTAGTCATAGAGACTTTAATTATTGGAGTAATCTTATGAGATCTCTATAAATTATTTTGTACAGTCACTTTCATAAAGAGGATGATGATATGATTTAAACTTGGAGAGAACTTGAATTTCATTCAGTTCAACCCTCTCATTTTACAGATCTGGAAAATGAGGCTGATTGATGATTAAGTGAAATTTGATGTCATTAAAATCTTAATAGATAATACAATAGTGGAAGAAAGAATTACAAATACATACACAGAGACAATTCCCAGGATATTCTGTGGAGTAGTGACCAAAAATACATATTTTGAGATCATATTTATTTGCAACTTCACTTAATGCTACATTGTAAGAGAATAAGGAAAATTGATCAAGCCAGCATATAGAAATTCTGAATAGGATATCTCTCAGGAACCAAAGTTTCAATATAGAAAGATGTAGTAAAAAATAACCACTAACTACCACAAGTCATGTCAGCCATATGTGGCCCTAGGGAATGAAGCTTCTGATCATGTGCTGATCTTTTTGGTGATAAATTGGAGGTATTTTATGTTCTATAGATAGATATAAAGATATGGATATTTTATTTATATTTATACACACATGTATATATATATATATATATTCACATGCATACATACATATGTATCTTCAATTATAAATTGGAAATATACACAAATACATATGCATGCATGTATATACATGTTTATAGAAAAAAATAATTGAACTCTATATATGCATATATATATATATATAGATATACTTTTTAAATGTTTATTTTAATATGCATTAGATAAAAGCATACATAACATTGAATGAGTATGGAATAATAATAAACTAATATTAATTTATCCATTGTTCCTTTTTTCTTTTATTACCAAAGTGAGTTTGTCTTTGCTTTAAAGAAACATGTTATACATTCCAATGAAGATTATATACCTACATATATAATGCCTTGTTTTGCTTACTTATTCAGAGACTATGTATAGTCTATACATCTCAATGTAATTTCCTGCTTTCTAGAGTCGCCAAGTTGGGGTGACAAACATACCCTTGCTTTCTAGAGCCCCCAGACGAGGGTGGATTAAAATATAGCATCTAGACTAGCTTTCTGGAGGATCTTAGGACCAGCCTGAGTCCTTGGTCTTAGTGGAGAAGTGATGAAAACAGGAGAACCACTATGAGGCTGGTCAAGTCTTCTCTGTGGTTGAGTTTATCTGCAGTTTATATACTCTATTATAATTAAAACAATTCATCATACTGAGTATAAGCCAATCATTATATCACTAAGGAACCATTATTTGTTGTAAGATTAAATCAATCATACTGAACTAGAGAAGTATTAATCACCATGCTAAACTAGATAAGCATTGTCTTATCAATTCCACTGAGATAACACCTTGTTGTAAAATCTTTGCCTCAAGTATATTTCTCCAGAATTCTGGCCCATTACATACTCTCTCTCTCTTTTTCTCTGTAAAGTATGTCACTAGCAATTGGTTGGGTCGGGACAGTGATCAAAAAGGCTTTGCTTAGAAGGTGGTGCTTGAGTCATGCTTCAGAGGAAAATAGATATTTCAGAGGTAGAAGGTTTAAGAAGTAAAGATATTCTGAAGATGAATATTAGACCACGCAAAGGTGGAGACCCAGGGAATGGCATATTATGTATAAGGAACAGTAAATAGGAAAGTATGGCTTTCATGGAAATGATGACATAGAAATGAATGGAAAGTTTGATAATTATAGAAAGTATCTTGGTATAAAACAATAAAAAAGTTAATTGACCTAATTTTGAAGCCATATAATCAAGAAAAATAGGTGTTCAGTTCATGCTCTTATATCTCTTCTATAGTTATATAGTATTTTTTACCTACTCCTAGTGCAAAGAAGTTAAAGTTGATATGCAATCTTTTTATTTTTGCAATAAATGCCTAAACATAGGCAATGATGTAACTTCTGATTTTGTTTCTTATTCCTCTTCCACTCAGAATATTCAGTCCTTCCCATAAGTTATAATATTATTCAAAAGTTACTCTTTCTACAATATTTTCCCTCACTAACTTGACCTTACTAATTACTCCTTTAAACTTTAATTTCTACACATTAAAATATTTTAAATGAAAACTTCAAATGTTCAACTTATCATGGCTATAAATGGATAGTGACTCAGTGATACTAAAGATTAAAACATTGCAATTCAATATAATCAATGTAGAAGAGAAAAAAAAAATCATTTCAATGTAGCATAGGTGATGTGTCTAGATTAAAGTAATCCAACTTGGGCGCAGAACCAAGATGGCAAAGGGGCCAAACATTTCTTTCTTATCTTCTATTACAACTCTCAGACTAAATAGGAATTCCAGTCTCTGAATTAGTTCTGGACTGGCAGAATCTATGAATATTAGGAGTGCAACAAATGACCAGCAGAAGATAATTTTGAAGATCATCAGAAAAGGTCAGTTTCAGTCAGGCACAAAGGGAGGTGGGCCAAGCACAAGCAAGCCAAGCACAGACACCAGCCCAGATAGCACAGACCCCAAAGGTGGTGTGAATGCCAAGGAAATGCAGACTCTATGTGGTGGAGAATCAATTGGGGAGGAATTTACAAGACTGTTGGCTACTCTTCCCTGGTTTCAAGCTAGTAAATCAGCAGAGAAGTTATAAAACAACCAACACAAACACAAAAGGTAAATAGTAAACTCCTAGCTGCCAGAATCTCTTGGGAACTGGACACTAGTAGTTAATCAATATGAATTTAGCACAGCCACTGCTACTTGTAGAGGAAGCCACTTGCAGAGAAAGTTTGAAAAATTCCCTTGCCCTAAAAACAGATCTCAACTTTTAAAAAATGAATAAAAAAGTAAAATGTCATGTTATGTATAAGGAAGAATAAATAGGACAGTATGGCTTTCATGGAAATGATGGCATAGAAATGAATGGAAAACTTGATAATTATAATCTAATAATTATATCTAAAGATATTTTTAATAGTGAAAGAGAAATATATTTCAATTCCTGAGGAGAATAAAGGCAGATTTTTTGCAGAGCCCAAAAAGGGATATTACCTGGTCCTTATCACAAAAGTCTCTCTTTTAAGAGAGACCAAGAAGAAAAATGGGTAAAAGATATGAAAACTTTGCAAGAGGATTTGGAAAAGGCATATAACTCATTAAAATATGGATTTGATAAAATGGAAAAAAAGAAGAAAACAACTTCCAGAAAAACAAAATTTATAAAATGGTAAAAGAAAATAACTGCTTTAAAAATAGAATCTGTGAAATGGAAAAAAAAAATCCAAAGAACAAGAAAACTAATTTAAAAATTAAATTAGACAAATGCAAAAAAAAAAAATAATAAAAGAAGTAAATGAAGATTATTGGTGGAAATGTGAATACATCCAGCCATTCTGGAAAGTGATTTGGAACTTTGCTCAAAATGTTATCAAAGTGTGCATACCCTTTGATCCAGCAGTGTTACTACTGGGCTTATATCCCAAAGAGATTTTAAAGAAGGGAAAGGGACTTGTATGTGCAATAATAGTGGCCAGAAACTGGAAACTAAGTGGATGTCCATCAATTGGAGAATGACTGAATAAATTGTGTTATATGAATATGATGAAATTTTATTGTTCTATAATAAATGGCCAGCAGGATGATTTCAGAAAGGCCTGGAGTGACTTATATGAACTGATGCTGAGTAAAATGAGAAGGACCAGGAGATCATTATATATTTCAACAATACTATATGATGAGCAATTCTGATGGACATGGCCCTCTTCAACAATGAGATGAACCAAATCAGTTCCAATAGAGCAGTAATGAACTGAAGAGAGTGACACCGATCAAAATTAATCATCATATAGTGTTGTTGTTGAAGTATATAATGATCTTATGGTCCTTCCTACTCATCTCACTCAGCCTATCTGTATTCATCCTTCTGGTCACTTCTTACAGAACAATAATATTCCATAATATTTATATAACACAATATATTCAGCCATTCTCCAATTGGTGGGCATTTCACACAATATCCAGTTTTTGGCCACTACAAAGAGGGATGCCACAAACATTCTTCTACATACAGAACCCTTTCCCTTCTTTAAGATTTCTTTGGGATATAATCCCAGAAGTAACATTGCTAGATCAAAGACTATGCATAATTTGATAATTTTTTGAGCATATCCAAGTCTCTCTCTCCAGAATGGCTCGATGTATTCACAATTCCACCAACAATATATCAGTGTCCCCATTTTCCCCACATCGCCTTCAACATTCACAATTATCTTTTCCTGTCATCCTAGCCAATCTGACAGGTATGTATTGTTATTTCAGAGTTGTCTTGATTTGCATTTGTCTAATTAATCATGACTTGGAGCATCTTTTCATATGTCTAGAAATAGTTTCAATTTCTTCATCTGAAAATTGTCTGTTCATATCCTTTGACCATTTATCAGTAGGAGAATTGATTGATTTTTTATAAATTAGATTCAATTCTCTACATATGTTGAAAATAGGCCTTTATCAGAACCTTTGACTGTAAAATTTTTTTCCCAGTTTATTGTTTTTCTTCTAATTTTGTTTGCATTACTTTTGTTTGTACAAAAATTTTCAATTTGGTATAACCAATATTTTCTATGTTTTGATCAATAATGATCTCTAGTTCTCCTTTGGTCATAAATTCCTTCCTCCTCCACAGGTCTGAGAAGTAAAATATCCTATGTTCTTCTAATTTATTTATAATTTCATTCTTTATGCCTAGATCATGAACCCATTTTGACCTTATTTTGATATACATCATTGTATAATATAATATAAATATAATATGATATAACATAATATAAACATCAGCATCTAATATACTAAAAAAATAAAGTTCTTAGAGAAAAGTTATTCATTTGAGAAGAATCTCTGGGGAAATTGGAAAAAGTTTTGTTAGGAATTAGATTTAGAATAATAACTTTTAAAATTAATATTGTATATAACAAAATTAAATGGCAAGATTGAAATTAATATGAAACTTGAACATTAATAATCACATCATAAAAATACTAGTTTTCAACAAAATATGCATTTTTCAAAGCAATTGCTAGGTAGAAAATATATGAAACAGTAAAAGGCTTAAGGTTAACACAGGAATAAAAAATTTAGGAAAATAAAAAATAATTTGCATTTAATATCTCTGATAATATTCTTGTATCCCAAATATGTAAGGAATCTTTTTCTTTGAAATAGAATAAAACAATGTGCCAAAATGTTTGTGGCAGCCCTTTTCATAGTGGCTAGAAGCTGGAAGATGAATGGATGTCCATCAATTGGAGAATGGTTGGGTAAATTATGGTATATGAATGTTATGGAATATTATTGTTCTGTCAGAAATGACCAACAGGAGGAATACAGAGAGGCTTGGAGAGATTTACATCAACTGATACTAAGTGAAACGAGCAGAACCAGAAGATCATTATACACTTCAACAATGATACTATATGAGGATGTATTCTGATGGAATTGGATATCTTCAACATAGAGAAGAGCTAATCCAATTCCAATTGATCAATGATGGACAGAATCAGCTATATCCAGAAAAGGAACACTGGGAAATGAGTATAAACTGTTATTTTTACCTTCTGAATCCAATTCTTCCTGTGCAACAAGAAATTCGGTTCTACACACATATATTGTATCTAGAATATATTATAATATATTTAACATGTATAAGACTGCCTGCCATCTGGGGGAGGGGGTTGGGGGAAGAAGGGAAAAATTCTGAACAGAAGTAAGTGCAAGGGATAATGTTGTAAAAAATTACCCATGCATATGTACTGTCAAAAAATAAAAAGTTATAATTATAAAATAAAATAAAATAAAATAAAGAAATAGAATAAAACAGATGTTGTTTAGGTAGTAGCTATTGATAAGACAGACAATAAATGAAATAGAAAAATACTATGCTATAAGAAATGATGAATATAAAAAAAGAAATATATGGGAAGACACATAAACTGATGAAACACGGAGTATTCAGAATCAATTAAGCAACATACCCAGTAAGCATCATAATATAATGGAAAGAATAAGAACAAATGAAAACCATTGGGTACTGACTAAGAAATAGAGTGGTGGATCAATGGATCAGTGAAATAGGTTAGATACATATCACAAAATAATCAATTACTATAGTAATCCACTGTTTAATAAAGTTAAAAATTCCAGTTTCTAAGATAAGAATTTACTATCTGATAAAATTTTTTGGGAAAAGTGGAAAATAATAAGCCAGAAACTTGGCATAGACATACATCTTTTGCTCCAAAACAAAATAAGCTAAAAATGAATACATATGTTATGTGTAAAGGGTGATGCTCTGAGCAAATCAGGAAAGTAAAAAAAAAAAAAAAAAAAAAAAAAAAAAAAAAAGTTGTTTACCTATCAGCTCTTTGGAGAAGGGAGAGATGTATGGTCTAAGAAGAACTAGAGAACATTAAGAAATGCAAAATGGAATTTTTTATAACATTATTTGTAAAGGGTTGAAACTCTGAGCAGATGCACTTGGACAACCTAACACTTAAGGGTAATTACCAATTGGACAATACTCTATTAACATATTCTTGGAAGATAACCCTACCCAACTACTCTGTGCTGGCTAGATCTGTGGGTGTGGGCAGAGAAGGGGGAGAGAGATCAGAGGGTGGAGTAGGACAAGCAGGATCATTCTTTGGCTGTGGAGAAAGAGAAAGGAGGTGTGGAGATTCCTATATTTAATCCCCTGATGGCAACCCCAAAAGACCAAAAATAAAGACTTTTGCTTATCCTGACTCCAGCTGATTCTAAGCTATCCAGGGTCACAACATTGCATTCAAAATTTTTAGACAAACAAAATCAATGCAGCCAAGATGAAAAGGGTGAAAGAAGTCTGCAAAAAAAAAACAAAAAACAAAAAAAAACAAAAACAAACAAAAAAAAAACAATTACAACTAGTGTTTCTAATAAATGCCTCAATTCTAAAATATATAAAGAATCAAATTTATAAGAATACAAGCCATTTCCCAATTGATAAATGATCAAAGTATGTGATCACACAATTTTCAGATGAAATAAATTAAAACCATTTTAGCCATATAAGAAATAAATGCTCTAAATCAATATTTATTAAAGAAAAGCAAATTAAAATAATTCTGAGGTACCACGCATACATCTCAGATTGGCTAAGATGACAGGAAATGATAAATGATGGAAGAAATGTTGAAAAAACTGGAACACCAATACATTGTTAATAAAATTGTGAAAAGATCTAACAATTCTGGAGAGCAATTAGGAATTACGTCCTAAGAATTATAAAACTGTGTATACCCTTTGATGGAGTAATGCCACTACTGAGTCTGTGTCCCAAAGAAATCATAAAAGAAGGGGAAAGACTCACATGCACAAAATTGATTGCAGCAGTTTTTTTCTTGTGGCAAAGAATTGGAAAATGAAAAAAAGATGCTTATCAATTGGGGAATGACTGAATAAATTATGGAATGTAAAAATAATGGACTATTATGGTTGCATGATAAATCATGAATTTATTTCAAAAAGGCCTAGAAAGATGTGCATAAAGGGATGCAGAGGGAAGTGAGCAGAACCAGTAGAACATTTTTACAACAACAATAATAAGATTCTGTGATGATTAACTATGATAAACTTGGTGCTGCTCAGTAGTTCAGTGATCCAAAGCAAACCCAATAAGCTTTGGATGGAAAATGCCATCCATACTCAGAGGACCATGGGGACTGAATATAAAAGAGCACATAATATGATCACTTTTTTTTCCCTTTTTTCTCATGATTTTTTGACTTTGTTCTGATTTTGCTTTCCTAAAAAGATTCATAAGGAAATAGGCTATATCTGTGTGTGTGTGTGTGTGTGTGTGTGTGTGTGTGTGTGTATAACCAAAAAATGTTGTTTCACATGTAGCAGGAAATTTTTTTAAAGTACATAAAAAAGAAAAGACATTACATTAGTATTAAAGATTAGTTAGCACTTCCGGCCAAGATGGCAGAGAGGAGGCACACATCTGCTTAAGCTCTGCATTTTCTCTCAGAATTTATTTCATGACAAGCCTCAGGATTAGTGCTTGACAGGAAAAAAAAAAAAAAAAACAAACACTAATAATTACCAACAGAAGACATCCTTAAAATTCACCAGAAAAAGTCTCTTTTTGGCTCAAGGGTGGGGGCAAACAGATCAGACTCAGGCTGAAGACAAGCAGCTAGAGCAAGGTTGGCAGCTCACACTACCCAGACCAGAGGGGGGAAGGGTGTAATCTCTTCCATTTCTGTGGAACAACCTTTACCACAGTGTGGATATTCTGTCTTGGCAGCAAGTCAGAATAAGTAGAGAATCTGTAAACACAGGAGGTAAAGACAATAATCCTGAAAAGTTAGCATCTCTTCGGACCTGAGCACCCCCACTTGGAGTGACTTAGAGTCTCAGAGTCTCAGAGCGCAGATGCAGCACAGCCATTGCTATCCTGATAGTGCCTTGCTGCTGCCCCCCACAGTCTGTAGAGGAAGCCTGATAATACCATCCAACCTCCCCCCCCACCAAAAAACAGACCATTTTTTTCTTGTTAAATTGTGTTCTTTGATTCTGCTCTGACAAAATGAACAAAAAAATGTAAAAGGACTCTAACCATTGATAGCTTCTATATGAATAAGGAGCAGACTTTAAACCCTGAGGAGACTAAAAAATAGACTGTTTCCAGATGAATACCCAAAGGTAGATATGATATGCTCCTCAACACACAAAAATATCATAGAAGAAATCAAAAAGGCTCTCACAAGAGAGCTAGAAGAAAAATGAGAAAAGGAAAGGGAAGCTTGGCAAGAGAGTCTGGAGAAGTCATCCCACTCATTTAAAGATAGAGTGAATAAAGAAACCAAATCCTTGAAAAAAAAAAATTAGTGAGTTGGAAAAGGCAAATAACTCAAAGGAAAATAGAATTAGTGAGTTGGAAAAATAAAATAGCTCTCTAAAAAATAAAATTGGCAAAATGGAAAAAATTTCCATAGAACAAAACAATTCACTTAAAAACTCACTTGGACAATTAGAAAAAAAGATATTAAAAAAATGAGTGAAGAAAATACTTCACTGAAAATCAGAATAGAAGAAATAGAATTGAAGGACTTGAGGAGACATCAAGAATCAGTCAAACAAAACCAAAAAAAAAAAAAAAAATGAAACAATGGAAAAAAATACCAAGTACCTTCTTGGGAAGACAACAGACCTGGAAAATAGATCCAAGAGAGACAATCTGAGAATAATTGCACCCCCTGGAAAATATGATGAAATAAAAAGAGCCTGGACACTATTTTCCAGGAAATTATCAAAGAGAACTGCCCAGATGTTTTAGAAACAGAGGGTAAAGTAGACATTGAAAGAATTCATAGATCACCTACTGAAAGGAATCCTAAAATCAAAACACCATGAAATATAATGGCCAAGAAGCATAAGAAAAAGGAAAAAAATACTGTAAGCTGATAGAAAAAATCAATTCAAATATGGAGGAGTCACAATAAGGATTACCAAGAATCTAGCAGTGTCCACATTAAAGGATCGAAGGGCCTTAAATATGATATTCCTAAAGGCTAAATAACTTGATAAATAACAGGAAGAATAACTTACCCAGCAAAAACAAGCATCATTTTCCAGGGAAGAAGATGGACATTCAATGAAATAAATTAATTCCATCTATTCTTAATGAAAAAAATGAAAAAAAAAAAAGTTTAATCTCCAAATACAGAACTCAAGCGATTTCTAAAAATGTAAAAAGAAATCTTGAGAACTATATTTCTGCCATAAAGATATATAAAGATCACATGTATAATTTGTTCTAGAAACTAGAGGTGGAAAGGAAATTATACCAGAAAAAAGGTTAAAGTGGTGGTACTACATCTCAAGAAGAGGCAAAAGTAACCTATTATATCTGAGAGAAAGAATGGAGGGGGATGAACATAGTGTGTATCATATTCTCATTAGAATTGGCTTAGACATTTTTGATTTATGCTTAAACTCCTTCCACTTCAGTGAAAAGTGGGAGGGGAAAAGTGAAAAGGGAAGGAGTAAGCTAAGCAGAAGGGAATACAGAAATTTTGAGGAAAAGGGGTAAAATAGGGAGAGGAAGTCTAAGGTGGATACTAAAAAGGAGGGCTGTGAGAAGCAAGTGATGCTCACAAGTTTATTACTGGGGAGGGGGTTAAGAGCGAGGGAAAGGAGAAAAGCATAAGCAGGGGTTAACATAATGGCAAGTAATTTTAACCATAAATATGAATGGGATAAACTTCCTTGTAAAGAGGAAGCATTAAAAGCCAGAATCCTACTATAAATTGTTTACAGGAAACACACCTGAAACAGGGTGATACATTCAAAATAAAAATAAAAGGGTGGAGCAGAATCTACTATGCTTCAGGTGAAGCCAAAAAACTAGGGGTAGCCACCCTCATCTCAGATCAATCAAAAACAAAAATTGATCTAATTAAAAGAAATAAGGAATGGCACTATATCTTGCTAAAGGGTAGCACAGATAATGAAGCAGTATCAATAGTAAACATATATGCACCAAGTGGTGCAGTACCTAAATTCTTAAAATAGAAATTAAGAGATCTGCAAAAAGAAATAGATAGCAAAACCTTGCACTCTCAGAATTAGATAAATCAAACCACAAAATAAATAAGAAAGAAATCAAAGAGGTAAATAGAATACTAGAAAAGTGAGATATGATAGATCTTTGGAGAAAACTAAATGGAGACAGAAAGAAGTATACTTTCTTCTCAGCAGTTCATGGAACCTATACAAAAATTGACCACATATTAGGAAATAAAAATCTCAAAATCAAATGCAGTAAGGCAGAAATAGTAAATGCATCCTTTTCAGACCATGATGCAATGAAAATTACATTCAATAAAAAGCCAGGGGTAAAATAATTGGAAACTAAATAATCTTATACTAAAGAATGATTGGGTGAAACAGCAAATCATAGACATAATTAATAAATTCACCCAAGAAAATGACAATAATGAGACATCATACCAAAATGTGTGGAATACAGCCAAAGCAGTAATAAAGGAAAATTTTATATCTCTAGACACCTACATGCATAACAGAGAGAGAGAAGATCAATGAATTGGGCATAGAACAAAAAATGCTAGAAAAGGAACAAATTAAAAAAAAAACCAGGCAAACACAAAACTTGAAATTCTAAAAATAAAATGAGAGATTAATAAAATTGAAAGTAAAAAAAACTATTGAATTAATTAATAAAACTAAGAGGTGGTTTTATGGGAAAAAAATAGACAAACCCTTAGTAAATCTGATTTAAAAAAGCAAAGAGAAAAATCAAATTGTTAGTCTTAAAAATGAAAAGGGAGAACTTGCCACTAATGAAGAAGAAATTAGAACAATATTTAGGAGTTACTTTGCCCAACTTTATGCTAATACATTTGATAGCTTAAATGAAAAAGAATGCCTCCAAAGATATCACTTGCCCAGATTAACAGAGGAAGAAGTAAATAGTCTAAATAGTTCCATTTTAGAAAAGGAAATAGAAAAAGCTATTACCCAACTCTGTAAGATAAAATCCACAGGACCAGATGGATTAACATGTGAATTCTACCAAATATTTAAAGAACAACTAACTCCAATGCTATATAAACTATTTGAAAAAATAGGGATTGAAGGAGTTCTGCCAAATTTCTTTTATGACACAGACATGGTACTGATGCTTAAACCAGGTAGGTTGAAAACAGAGAAAGAAAAGTATAGACCAATCTCACTAGTGAATATTGATGCTAAAATCTTAAATAAAATATTAGCAAAAAGATTACAGAAAATCACCCCCAGGAAAATACACTATGGCCAAGTGGGATTTATACCAGGAATGCAGGTCTGGTTCAATATTAGGAAAACTATTAGCATAATAGACTATATCAATAACCAAATACCAATAACAAAATTAACAAAAATCATATGATCACCTCAAAAGATGCATGAAAGACATTTGACAAAATCCAACATCCATTCCTACTAAAAACACTGGAGAGTATAGGAATAAATGGACTATTCCTTAAAATAATCAGGAGCATATATTTAAAACCATCAGTAAACATAATGGCAATAAACTGGAACCTTTCCCAGTAAGATCAGGAGTGAAACAAGGTTGCACACTATCACCATTACTATTCAATATTATATTAGAAATGCTAGCCTTGGCAATAAGAGTCAAGAAAGAGATGAAAGGAATTAGAGTAAGTAATGAGGAAACAGAACTATCACTCTTTGCAGATGATATGATGGCCTACTTAGAGAACACCAGAAATTCCACTAAAAAGTTATTAGAAATAATTCAAAACTTTAGCCAAGTTGCAGGATACATCCACATAAATGCTCAGCATTTTTATACATCATGAACAAAATCCAACAGCAAGAGATACGGAGAGAAATTCCATTCAAAATAACTGTGGACAGCATAAAATATCTACCAAAGGAAAGTCAGGAATTATATGAGCAAAATTACAAAACATTTGCCACACAAATAAAATGAGATTTAAATATTTGGAATGACATTAAATGCTCTTGGATAGGCCAAGCGAATATAATCAAGATGACAGTACTCCCTAAACTAATATATTTATTTAGTGCTATACCAATCAGACTCCCAAGAAACTATTTTAATGACCTAGAAAAAATAACAAAAAAAATTCATATAGAAGAACAAAATGTTAAGAATTTCAAGGGAATTGATGAAAAAAAAAAAAGAAGGTGGCCTAGCTGTACCTGATCTAAAACTATATTATAAAACAGCAGTCACCAAACCCATTTGGTATTGGCTAAGAAATAGACTAGTTGATCAGTGGAATAGGTTAGGTTCACAGGACAAAATAGTCAATAACTATAGAAATCTAGTGTTTGACAAACCAAAAGATCCCAACTTTTGGGATAAGAATTCATTATTTGACAAAAACTGCTGGGAAAACAGGAAATTAGTATGGCAGAAATTAGGCATGGACCCACACTTAACACCACATACCAAGATAAGATCAAAATGAGTCCATGATTTAGGCATAAAGAATGAGATCATAAATAAATTAGAGGAACATAGGATAGTTTACCTCTCAGACTTGTGGAGGAAGTAGGAATTTGTGACTAAAGGAGAACTAGAAAACATTATATATCATAAAGTAGAAAAATGTTATTACAGCAAATTAAAAAGCTTTTGTACAAACAAAACTAATGCAAACAAGATTAGAAGGGAAGTAACAAACTGGGAAAATATTTTTACAGTTAAAGGTTCTGATAAAGGCCTCATTTCCAAAATATCTAGAGAACTGACCCTAATTTATAAGAAATCAAACCATTCTCCAATTGATAAATGGTCAAAGGATATGAACAATTTTCAGATGATGAAATTGCAACTATTTCCACTCATATGAGAGTGTTCCAAATAACTATTGATCAGAGAAATTCAAATTAATCCAACTCTGAGATACCACTACACACCTGTCAGATTGGCTAAGATGACAGGAACAAATAACTATGAATGTTGGAGGGGCTGTGGGAAAACTGGGACACTGATGCACTGTTGCTGGAGTTGTGAAAGAATCTAACCATTCTGGAGAGCAATCTGGAATTATGCCCAAAGAGTTATTAAACTGTGCATAACCTTTGATCCAACAGTTCTACTACTCGGCTTATATCCCAAAGAAATACTAAAGATGGGAAAGGGACCTCTATGTGCCAAAATGTTTGTGGCAGCCCTTTTTTAGTGGCTAGAAACTGGAAAATTAATGAATGTTTATCAATTGGACAATGGTTGGGTAAATTATGATATATGAATGTTATGGAATATTATTGTTCTGTAAGAAATTATTAGGATTACTTGGTGCTAACTCAGTTGTCTAATTTAGCATGGTACTTAACAATTCTCTAGCTCAGAGTTCACACCTTTAGTTCAAACCTTTAAAGGAGTTTACACCTTTCAAGAAGCTAGCTTATTGGTTGTAAGAAGCTACCACAAGCCCCTGGATTACCCACAAGCCCATTCTCTGGGAGGATAAAAGGAGACAACATTGAGTGGGCAGAGCCATCTGGGAGAAAGCAGTCTGGAAGAAGGCAGAGTCTGGAAGGAGTCTGGATTGGGTTAAGGACAAGACTTCCCAGGTAAACTTCAGGGAAGCTGGAGGAGATTCAGAGCCAGCATTCAGGAACAAAGGGATCCAAGATTCTACCTTTTCTGTGGCTGGAGGCTCCAGAATCCTTCCAAGAAATCTGCTCCCAGAGAAAGGGATTTATAGAAAAGAAACCTCCTCCCAGAGAAGGATTACAATTGAGAGACAGCAGGACACTACAAGAAATGACCAGCAGGATGAAAACAAAGAAGCTTGGAGAGACTTACATGAACTGATGCTGAGTGAAATAAGCAGAATCAGGAGATCATTATACACTTCAACAACAATACTGTATGAGGATGTATTCTGATGGAATAGGGTATCTTCAACAAAGAGAAGATCTAATTAAATTCCAATTGATCAATGATAGACAGAATGAGCTACACCCAGAAAAGGAACACTGGGAAATGAGTGTAAACTGTTTGCACTCTTGTTTTTCTTCCCAGGTTATTTTTACCTTCTGAATCCAAATTTCCCTGTGCAACAAGAGAACTGTTCGGTTCTGCACACATTATATTGTATCTAAGATATACTATAACATAATTAACATGTATAAGACTGCCTGCCATATAGGGGAGGGGGTGGAGGGAAGGAGGGGAAAATTCGGAACAGAAGTGAGTGCAAGGGATAATGTTGTAAAACATTACTCATGCATATGTACTGTCAAAAATAATGTTATAATTATAAAATTAATTAAAAATAAAAAAATTTAAAAATATGAGTTAGTTGCTATGTGAAACAGCAGCAAAGAAGCATATTTTGTTTCAACATAAGGAAAAATCACATTTTTAGTTTTAAATATAATTATAAGTTTTGAATAGTGGAATAAAATGTTTACATGGCATAGTTTTCTCCCATGTAGAGGTCTTTAAGCAAAGGACAAATGAATAATTGTTGGGCAATATAGCAATAGAAATTCTTGATCAGGTATGAGTTAGACTATGTTGTCTTTAATATCTTTCACAACACAAGGACATTATGTGTGTGTGTGTGTGTGTGTGTGTGTGTGTGCATGTGTGTGTGTATGTGTAAGAAAAATATTTTACTAATATAAATTAGCAAACCATTCTATTAGTAGGAAGTTCCTGTTTACAAACACAAGTTTAAATACATGAGAATACACATTCACATGTAAATAAAAATTAATCACTTCTAACATAAGTTTTATTTAAATATTTCTTCCACTATGTAAATTTTATAGGAAATACTCTGAATAAAATACTGTTACTTTTTAAAAAGAACTTAAGTGCATCTCCTTAAGTCATCAGAGATACATAGCCTAGAATTTCTTTTTTTTTTTTTTTTTTTTTTTTTTTTTTTTTTTTTTTTTTTTTAATTTTTATTTTATTTTATAATTATAACATTTTTTGACAGTACATATGCATGGGTAATTTTTTACAACATTATCCCTTGCACTTACTTCTATTCAGATTTTTTCCCTTCATCCCCCAACCCCCTCCCCCAGATGGCAAGCAGTCTTATATATGTTAAATATATTACAGTATAATTTAGATACAATATATGTGTGTAGAACCGAATTTTTTGTTGCACAGGAAGAATTGGATTCAGAAGGTAAAAATAACAGTTTACATTCATTTCCCATTGTTCCTTTTCTGGATGTAGCTGGTTCTTTCCATCATTAATCAATTGGAATTGGATTAGCTCTTCTCTATGTTGAAGAAATCCACTTCCATCAGCATACATCCTCGTACAGTATCATTGTTGAAGTGTATAATGATCTTCTGGTTCTGCTCGTTTCACTCAGCATCAGTTGATGTAAGTCTCTCCAAGCCTCTCTATATTTCTCCTGTTGGTCATTTCTTATAGAACAATAATATTCCATAACATTCATATACCATAGTTTACCCAACCATTCTCCAATTGATGGACATCCATTCATCTTCCAGCTTCTAGCCACTATGAAAAGGGCTGCCACAAACATTTTGGCACATACAGGACCCTTTCCCTTCTCTAGTAGTTCCTTGGGGTATAAGCCCAGTAGTAGTATGGCTGGGTCAAAGGGTATGCACATTTTGATAACTTTTTGGGCATAATTCCAGATTGCTCTCCAGAATGGTTGGATTCTTTCACAACTCCACCAACAATGCATCAGTGTCCCAGTTTTCCCACAGCCCCTCCAACATTCATCGTTATTTGTTCCTGTCATCTTAGCCAATCTGACAGGTGTGTAATGATACCTCAGAGTTGTCTTAATTTGCATTTCTCTGATCAATAGTGATTTGGAACACTCTTTCATATGAGTGGAAATAGTTTTAATTTCATCATCTGAAAATTGTCTGTTCATATCCTTTGACCATTTATCAATTGGAGAATGGCTTGATTTCTTATAGATTAAAGTCAATTCTCTGTATATTTTGGAGATGAGGCCTTTATCAGAACCTTTAACTGTAAAAATTTTTTCCCAATTTGTTACTTCCCTTCTAATCTTGTTTGCATTAGTTTTGTTTGTGCAGAAACTCTTTAATTTGGTGTAATCAAAATGTTCTATTTTGTGATCAATAATGGTCTCTAGTTCTCCCTTGGACACAAACTCCTTCCTCCTCCACAAGTCTGAGAGGTAAACCATCCCATGTTCCTCCAATTTATTTATGATTTCGTTCTTTATGCCTAAATCTTGGATCCATTTTGATCTAATCTTAGTATGTGGTGTTAAATGTGGGTCCATGCCTAGTTTCTGCCATACTAATTTCCAGTTTTCCCAGCAGTTTTTGTCAAATAATGAATTCTTATCCCAAAATTTGGGATCTTTGGGTTTGTCAAAGATTAGATTGCTATTTTTATTCACTATCTTGTCCTGTGAACCTAACCTATGCCACTGATCAACTAGTCTATTTCTTAGCCAATACCAAATGGTTTTGGTGACTGTTGCTTTATAATATAGCTTTAAATCAGGTACACTTAGACCACCTTCCTCTGACTTTTTTTTCATTAGTTCCCTTGCAATTCTCGACCTTTTATTCTTCCATATGAATTTTGTTGTTATTTTTTCTAGGTCATTAAAATAGTTTCTTGGGAGTCTGATTGGTATAGCACTAAATAAATAGATTAGTTTGGGGAGTATTGTCATCTTTATTATATTCGCTCGGCCTATCCAAGAACATTGAATGTCTTTCCAATTATTTAAATCTGACTTTATTTTTGTGGCAAGTGTTTTGTAATTTTGCTCATATAATTCCTGACTCTCCTTTGGTAGATATATTCCCAAATATTTGATACTATCGACTGTTATTTTGAATGGAATTTCTCTTTGTATCTCTTGCTGTTGGATTGTGTTGGTAATGTATAAAAATCCTGAGGATTTATGTGGATTTATTTTGTATCCTGCGACTTTGCTAAAATTCTGAATTATTTCTAATAGCTTTTTAGCAGAGTCTTTGGGGTTCTCTAAGTATGCCATCATGTCATCTGCGAAAAGTGACAATTTGATTTCTTCATTTCCTACTCTAATTCCTTGGATCTCTTTCTCGGCTCTTATTGCCAAGGCTAGAGTTTCTAGTACTATATTGAATAGTAATGGTGATAGTGGGCAACCTTGTTTCACTCCTGATCTAACAGGGAAAGGTTCTAGTTTATCACCATTACATATGATGTTTACTGAAGGTTTTAAATATATGCTCCTTATTATTTTAAGGAATAGTCCATTTATTCCTATACTCTCAAGCGTTTTTAGTAGGAATGGATGTTGGATTTTATCAAATGCCTTTTCTGCATCTATTGAGATGATCATATGGTTTTTATTAATTTGATTATTAATATGGTCAATTATACTAATAGTTTTCCTAATATTAAACCAGCCCTGCATTCCTGGTATAAATCCCACTTGGTCATAGTGTATTATTCTGGGGATGATTTTCTGAAGTCTATTTGCTAATATCTTATTTAAGATTTTAGCATCAATATTCATTAAGGAAATTGGTCTATAGTTTTCTTTCTCAGTTTTCGATCTACCTGGTTTAAGTATCAGTACCATGTCTGTGTCATAGAAGGAATTTGGTAGGACTCCTTCAATCCCTATTTTTTCAAATAGTTTACATAGCATTGGAGTTAGTTGTTCTTTAAATGTTTGGTAGAATTCACCTGTAAATCCATCTGGTCCTGGGGACTTTTTCTTAGGAAGTTGGTTAATAGCTTGGTCTATTTCTTTTTCTGAGATGGGACTATTTAGACTACTTACTTCTTCCTCTGTTAATCTGGGCAAGCTATATTTTTGAAGGTATTCTTCCATTTCATTTAAGTTATCAAATTTATCGGCATAAAGTTGAGCAAAGTAGCTCCTAACTATTGTTCTAATTTCCTCTTCATTAGTGGTGAGTTCACCCTTTTCATTTTCAAGACTATCAATTTGCTTTTTCTCTTTCCTTTTTTTAATCAGGTTTACTAAGGGTTTGTCTATTTTGTTGGTTTTTTCATAAAACCAACTCTTAGTTTTATTAATTAATTCAATAGTTTTTTTACTTTCAATTTTATTAATCTCACCTTTTATTTTTTGAATTTCAAGTTTTGTGTTTGTCTGGGGGTTTTTAATTTGTTCCTTTTCTAGCAATTTTAGTTGTAAACCCAATTCGTTGGCCCTCTCTTTCTCTATTTTATGCAAGTAGGCCTGTAGAGATATAAAACTTCCCCTAATTACTGCTTTGGCTGTATCCCACACATTTTGGTATGATGTCTCATTATTGTCATTTTCTTGGGTGAAGTTATTAATTATGTCTATGATTTGCTGTTTTACCCAATCATTCTTTAGTATAAGATTATTTAGTTTCCAATTATTTTTTGGTCTATTTTCCCCTGTCTTTTTATTAAATGTTATTTTGATTGCATTATGGTCTGAAAAGGATGCATTTACTATTTCTGCCTTACTGCATTTGATTTTGAGGTTTTTATGCCCTAGTATATGATCAATTTTTGTATAGGTTCCATGAACTGCTGAGAAGAAAGTATATTCCTTTCTGTCTCCATTTAGCTTTCGCCAAAGATCTATCATATCAAACTTTTCTAGTATTCTATTTACCTCTTTGACTTCTTTCTTATTTATTTTGTGGTTTGATTTATCTAATTCTGATAGTGCAAGGTTGAGATCTCCTGCTATTATAGTTTTGCTATCTATTTCCTCTTGCAGCTCTCTTAATTTCTCTTTTAAGAATTTAGATGCTGCACCACTTGGTGCATACATGTTTAATATTGATAGGGCTTCACTATTGATGCTTCCCTTTAGCAGGATATAATGCCCTTCCTTATCTCTTTTAATTAGATCAATTTTTGTTTTTGCTTGATCTGAGATGAGGATGGCTACTCCTGCTTTTTTGGTTTTGCCTGAAGCATAATAGATTCTGCTCCACCCTTTTACTTTTAGTTTGAATGTCTCATCCTGTTTCAGGTGTGTTTCCTGTAAACAACATATAGTAGGATTCTGACTTTTAATCCAGTCTGCTAACTGCTTCCTCTTTATGAGGCAGTTTGCCCCATTCACATTTATGGTTAGAAGGACTAATTCTATATTGCTTGCCATCCTATTAACCCCTGCTTATGCTTTTCCCCTTTCCTTCCCTTTTACCCTCCTATCCAGTATTAAACTGGTAAACACCACTTGCTTTTCACAGCCCTCCCTTTTTAGGATCCCTCCCCCACCTTAAAGATCCTCCCCTTATTTTATCCCTTTTCCTCGAAATTACTGTATTCCCTTCCCCTTAGCTTACTCCTTCCCTTTCACTTTTCAATGAAGTGGAAGAAGTTTCACCATAAATCGAATATGTCTATTGATACACGCTATGTTCATCTCCCTCCTTTCTTTCTCTCAGATATAATAGGTTACCTTTGCCTCTTCATGAGATGTAGTACCACCACTTTATACTTTTTTATGATATAATCTCCTTTCCACCTCTAGTTTCTAAGACAAATTGTACATATGTTCTTTACATATTTTTTTGACAGAAGTATAGTTCTCAAGATTCTTTTTACCTTTTTTAGAAGTCTCTTGAGTTCTGTATTTGAAGATTAAACCTTTTATGTAGGTCTGGTTTTTTCATCAAAAATAGATGGAATTCATTTATTTCGTTAAATGTCCATCTTCTTCCCTGGAAAATGATGCTCATTCTTGCTGGGTAAGTCACTCTTGGCTGCATACCAAGTTCCTTAGCCTTTCGGAATATCATGTTCCAGGCCCTGCGTTCTTTTAATGTGGACGCTGCTAGATCCTGTGTTATCCTTATTGTGGATCCTCCATATCTGAATTGTTTTTTTCTAGCAGCTTCCAATATCTTTTCCTTTGTCTGATGGTTCTTGAACTTGGCCACTATATTTCTTGGCGTTTTGATTTTAGGGTCCCTTTCAGTAGGTGATCGATGAATTTTCTCAATGTCTATTTTACCCTCTGTTTCCAAAACGTCTGGGCAGTTCTCTTTTATAATTTCCTCGAAAATGGTGTCCAAGCTCTTTTTTTCCTCCCATTTTTCAGGGAGTCCGATTATTCTCAAATTGTCTCTCCTGGATCTGTTTTCCAGGTCTGTTGTTTTTCTGGTAAGGTACTTGACAGTCTTTTCAATTGTCTCATTTCTCTGGTTTTGCTTGACTCCCTCTTGGTTTCTCCTTGAGTCATTCATTTCTACTTGTTCCAGTCTAATTTTCAATGATGTATTTTCTTCACTCACTTTTTTTATATCTTTTTGTAATTGTCCAATTGAGTTTTTATCTTCTATGGAATTTTTTTCCATTGTATTTTTTAGAGAGCTGATTTCTTTTTCCAGCTCTCTAATCCTGTTTTCCTTGGAGTTGTTTACCTTTTCCAGCTCACTAATCTTGTTTCTCAATGATTTGATTTCTTTATCCACTCTGTCTTTGAATGCATGGGATGACTTCTCCAGGCTCTCTTGCCAAGCTTCCCTTTCCTTTTCCCATTTCTCCTCCAGCTCTCTTGTGAGAGCCTTTTTGATTTCCTCTATGAGGTTCTTTTGTATTGAGGAGCAGCTTATATCCCTCCCAGGGGATACATCTGGGGACAGTCTGTTCCTAGTCTCCTCAGCATTTGAAGTCTGCTCCCTCTCCACACAGAAGCTGTCAATGGTTAGAGCCCTTTTGAATTTTTTGTTCATTTTGTCAGAGTAGGAATCAAAGAAAACAAACTGACAAGAGAAACAATTGGTCTGTTTTGCGGGGGATAGGGCTGGATGGTATTAATGGGCTTCCTCTACAGACTGGGGGTAGGGCAGCAGAGAGCCACTAACAGAACAGCAATGACTGTACTGAGTCTGCGCTCTGAGGCTCCGAGAACGCACCGAGTCAGTCCAGGTGGGGGTTGGGGGTGGCCGGGCTCTGAGAGACGCTGGCTTTCTGGGGTTTTAATCTTCACCTCCAGTGTTTACACCCTCTCCACCGCTCCTGGCTTGCTGCCAAGACGGAGCATCCACACTGGGGCAAAAGCCCTTTCACAGAAACTGCAGAGATCACACCCCTCCCCCTCCGGTCTGAGTTGTGTGAGCTGCCTGTCTTGCTCTGGCTGTCTGCCCTCAGTCTGCGCCCAGTCTGATTGACCCTCCCCCGAACAAACACAGACCTTTTCTGGCGACTTTCAAGGATGTCTTCTCTTGGTGATAATTTGTGGATTTCTTTCTGGGTCAAGCATTAAGTCAGAGGCTTGTCATGAAGTAAGTTCTGAGAGAAAACGAGGAGCTCAAGCAGCTGTCTGCCTCCACGCCGCCATCTTGGCCGGAAGTCCATAGCCTAGAATTTCAAGTAGAAGATTACATACTAAGCACAATAAATTTTAGTCAGTTATTATTAAATCTATCCCTCTTGTGAATGAAAAGTAAGGAAAAAAAGAGAAATTTCATATATCTTGCCAAAGCATAATTGTAGTTAATTGTTCTTCCTAGTATTCCAACATAAAATTTATTTAGGAAGAATTTTAATACAGTTTTTTTTGGGGAGCTCACAACAAACCAAATGCAGATTTCAATGAGAAAAATTAGAACTTCTTCTCTGTGTAATGCTCTGTAAAAGAACTCATACTACTGGAATATGGATCAATTATTTTGGCTAAAACCATTAAACTGATTGTTACATACAATGGCACATATGGGAAGATACTTTTGTTACATTAAGTATTCTGGTTATTTCAATTCATTTAAATATAATCCAATTAATTACTTATTTTTTTTGTGTGTGTTTGTTCCAAACTTTTCCCCTTATCCTATGCCATACCTCTTACTGAGAAGACAAGCAATACTATACCCATTATATGTGTGTAATTATATAAAACCTATTTGCATGTAAATCCTGTCAAAAAAAAGCAAGAAAAATAAAGAAAAAAATATATTTCAATTTGCACTCAGAGCTTATCAGTTATCTATATATAATTTAACATAAATATGCCTCTTTGTATCTGATTATAGTATTCTGTGGGCAGGAGGAGGTAGGAAAAAACAAATTTGCATGATAATTTTGTTGCATATTTGAAAAAAAACATGAAGTTATGCAAAGCAGATTTGCGGTTTGTCTACAATCATCTTTTTGTTATTTTTATTGTATAGAAATTCTTATTTTATCATATAAATTAAAAATGAAATTAACAAAGAAAAAATATTTCTATTGCTGTATATAGTGATATCTTTCTGGTGAAATCACTTTGCATCAGTTCATACACATTTTCCTAGGTTTTTTTTCTGAAAGCAACTCTTTGATCATTTTTATAACACAGTAGTGTTCAATCATAATGATATGACCTTACTTTTTCAGCCATCCACCAACTGATAGGCTTGCTATCAAATTCTAATTCTTTGCCAGCACTGAAAAACCTATAAACATTTTTTGTACATCTGGAACCTTTACATTTTTCTTTGATCTTTTTAGGATACAGATCTAGTCGTAGTATTGTTGGCTCTAAAGGTATGTACTGTTTTATAATCTCGTGAATATAATTCTAACTTGTTCTCCACAATAGTACTTTTCCACATCTCTCAACATTTCTCATTTCCTATATGTGTGAGATTATTTCAGTAATTGTCTGGCTATTTTAATTTGCATTTCTCTAACAAATAGCAATTTACTAATTACTAATGAATAGTAATTTATTCATTATTTACATTCATTACTAATGAATAGTAATTTAAATCATTCTTTCATATGACAATAGATGGCTTTTATTTCTCTCTCTCTCTCTCTCTCTCTGGCTGTCTCTCTCTGTCTCTGTCTCTGTCTTTTGCCTTTTCATATTCCTTGATCAAAAATTTGATTTAAATTTGTTTTGGGATGTTTTTGTGAAGGCAATTAAGGTTAAATGATTTGCTCAGGGTCACATAGCTAATATGTTTTGGGGGCTGGATTTCAACTCAAGACCTCCTTCCTCCTTTCCTGCCTCTTTCTCTCCCTTCTTTCCTTCCTTCCTGTATTCCTCCCTTCCTTCTTTCCTCCATTCTTCTCTCCATGTCTTCCTTCCTCTCTCCTTTTTTCCTTCCTCCCTTCTTTCCTCCCTCCCTCCCTCCCTTCCTTCATTGCTTTCTTCTTTTCTTTTCTTCTATTCTTTTAATTTTTTTTTCTCTTTGTCAATCTCCCTTTTCTTTCCCACTCCACTCATTTTTTGATGCTATAATTCTCTAATGATACTGAAAGTACAGGAATATGTCCCAGGCCCAAGGCCTGGTAACACTTATCTTTTGACCACACCATTTTAACACAAGAATTAGTATATACCTTATTACTCAATGCGGCTCAGAACTTCTAAAATCAAAAGATTCACCAGCACCAACCTCACCCACAAGAGAGATCACAGGATGACCTTCACAATATGGCTCTATTCTTTTTTTCTATAATTGTCTTAAAATTCACAAACAAAGCTGAATCTCTGATTTGTAGATATAATTAGGAAATGGCTTGAAAAAAATTAATTCCGTTTTCAAAATATAACCTATTATGGATTTATTTGGATTATCAAGGGCATAGATGACATTAGTTAAACAAGAATAGTACACTTACAGCTCTAGGATAAGTATTAGAAGCAAAACTGGTTACTGTGGATGTATTAATCCCTCATGCTGTACCATATATTTATGCTTTCAACTTGTTCTCATTACTTCACAGCTGAATAGGATTATCCAAGGAAAATCAATCTTCCTCTATTAGAGGAAGAATATTTCAATGATGAATGGTGTCAAATATATTTTTACTGTCCTGGAACCTGGGGAGATGGCTGTGAATAGCTCTTTCAAAAATTGCCGTCTCTACTGGAGATGTCTATGACAGAACATGCATTCAGGGAACATGTTCAGTTAGGCTGATTGCATTGTTATAGGGATAAGTACCCTGCCTGCTCTAGCCAATGTGAAGTAGGAAGAATGAGAATCACTTTTGAATGATGTGCTGTATTGGGAAAACTCTTTATATTGACAAAGGTTCCAAAAGTATGTGATTGACTAAAAAGACACTAAAGGTAAATAGTCTAACTAAGAAATATTATTACATTTCTTTCCTAATCCCATAGGACCCTAAACAAAAATATAGTTTAAAATTACTTTACAATAATTCAAATGAGCACAATGATGCATTGTTATTGGAATAAAAATATTTTTCTAACACAATTTTTAAAAGTTTTATGAAATTATGAGAGTCATGATATTGTGGTAGGTAAAGACTTGGACTTAAAAGGCAGAAGACTTGAACTCGTATCCTGATCCAACACAGTCTATTATTTGAATTTTGCAAAGTCTCTTTACTTCTCAATAACAGGTTTCTTTCTATGATTCTAAATTAATGACCTAATGACAATATGTCTCATTGTCTCATTAACTAAAGTTCCCATGCTAGAAATTGCCAACAAGATTGAAAACAAAGCCTTGTGCACATTATACTGGGTCAAAAAAAGGGGGGGGGAGTAATTTTTGTGAAATATTAAAGAAAAAATATTGTAATACTATGTGAAATTGAGATCATTTTCCTGAAGATATTGTTAAGGGAAATGATTAAATATGAACTAAGCATGACAAGGAGAGGAGCCAAAATGGCAGAATGAAGCCAGGAATTTGCTGTAGCTCTCCAAGTTTTCCTCAAAAACCACATAAAAACAAGACTCTGAACAGATTCTGATGGAGTGAAACCGCTCTCTAACTTAAAACGATTTGGAAATATTTCCAGAAAGATTAGTCTCACTAGGTGAAAAGTCTATGAAAACCAGTGAGACAGTCTTAAATACAGCAAATCAGCAACTGAGATCCTCAGTGCAGGCTCATTAGCAAAGCAAATCAGTAGGACAATCTTCAGTCCCTGCTCAGAAAGCAAATCCTGGGGAGCCAGGATATTTCCTAGAAACAACAGATAAAACTATTACCTGCAAATACAAGGGGCTCCTGGGCACAAAACCAAGGTTCAGAGCTGCACAGGAAGTATTGGACAGTGCCCTTTTTATACCAGAAGCAGAGCTCAACCATAAAAGTAAAAAAGAAGAATACCAAAAATAAAGGAGAGATAATGAACAAGAAACAGAAACAGAAACAAACTAGAAAGGGAAAATGAAAACACCAACTCAGATGAGGACAAAATATTCACAGAGGAAATCTCAAATATGTGAATTATTCTCAAAACTTCTTAGAAGTGCTCATAAAAGATTTTTAAAGGGAAATAAGAAAAGTATAAGAAAAAATAAGAAAAGAAATGAGAAGTATGCAAGGGAGAATCAACAGCTTGGAAAACGAAGGCAATTCCTCAAAAAGTACAATTGGCCAGATGAAGAAAGCACTTTCAAAAGTAGAATTAATCAAATAGAAAGAGAGATACAAAAGCTAACTGAAGAAAATAACATTAAAAACTAGAATGGGGCAAATCAGTGAGACATCAAGAATTAGTCAAACAAGCTTAAATAATGAAAAAATGAAGAAAAAAAAAAGTAAAATACTCCACTGGAAAAACAAATCACCTGGAAAATAGAAGCAGAAAAGACAATTGGAAAATTATTGTTCTACCTGAAGATTGTGACCAATAAAAAAAAAAAGAGCCTGAATAACATTCTTCAAGAGATTATCAATGAAAAAATTCCTTGAAATTCCAGGAACGGGGGAGGAAATAGTCATTTGAAAAATCCATCATCACCTTCAAAAAGAGATCCTACAAGGAAAATCCTAAGGAACATTATTGTACAACTTCAAAACTACATAGAGGAAAAAACAATCTGCAAACTGCCAGTGGAAAAAAATTCAAATTATCAATGAGCAACAATCCGGATTACCTGGGATCTTGCAGCTTCTACAATAAAGAATTGGAGGGCCTGAGATACCATACACTGCAAAGGATTGGGATTACAACCAAGAATAAACTACCCAGTGAAACTGAGCATCATTCTTCATGGGTGAAAATGGATATTCAATAAAATAAGGAATATTCAATGATTTTTATTGAAAAAAAAAAACAGAACTAAAAAGAAATTTTAATTTTCAAATAAAGGACTCAATAGAAGCATAGAAAGGTATACAGGGAGAAAACATGGAGAAATGCTATCTGTAATTCATGAGAACTGTATCTATTATTGGGGCCCATGGTGGGGGGGAAGGGCATCACATGGGTGTGGTTGTGAATGACTTGTCATGTGATGATATCAAAGAAAAAGGCATTAAGGGATGGAAAAAGTACTATACTGGGAGAAGAGGAAAGAGAAGGTATAATGGGACAAATAAGATTACATGTTTTGGCTCAGTTTTGGCTCAAGAGAAAATAACATTTTTAAAGTTTTTTTTTTAATTTTCAAAATATATGGAAGGATAAATTTTCAAAATTTTTTGAAATTTTTGCAAAACCTGTGTTCCAATTTTTCCCTTCCTTTCCTTTACTCCCTCCCCTAGATGGCAAGTAATCCAATATATGTTAAACATGCTAAAAATATGTTAAATCCCACATAGGCATACATATTTAAACAATTATCTTGCCGCACAAGAAAAATCAAATCAAAAAGTGAAAAAAAAAAAAACAATGATAATGAAAATAAAATGCAAGCAAACTACAACAAAAAAAGTGAAAATGCTATGTTTTGATCCAGTCTCAGTTCCCACAGTATTCTCTCTAGGTGTAGATGGCTATTATCATCACAAAATTCAACTTGCCTTAATCATATCATTGTTGAAAAGAACCATGACCATCAGAATTGATCATTGCATAATCTTATTGTTGCTATGTACAATGATGTCCTCATTCTGCATATTTCACTTCATATGATGTCATGTAAGTTTCTCCTGGCCTCTCTGAAATCATCCTGCTGATTGTTTCTTATAGAACAATAATATTCCATAACATTCATATACCATAACATATTCAGCCATTCTCCAACTGATGGGTATCCATTCAATTTCCAGTTTCTTGCCACTGCAAAAAGGCCTGCCACAAACATTTTTGCATATGTGAGCCCTTTTCCCTTCTTTAAGATCTTTTTGAGATATAAGCCCAGTAGAAACATTGCTGATACAAAGGGTATGCACAGTTTGATAATCCTTTTGGGAATAGTTCCAAATTGCTCTCCATAATGATTGCATCAGTTCACAAATCCACCAACAATGTATTAATGTCCATTTTCCCACATCTCCTCCAACATTTATGATTATTTTTTTTCCCTTTAGCTAATCTGAGAAGTGTGTAGTAGTATCTCAGAATTGTTTTAATTTGCATTTCTCTCATCAATAGTGATTTAGAGCACCTTTTAATATGAGTAGAATGGTTTCAATTTCTTCAATTGAAATTTGTCTGTTCATATCCTTTGACCATTTATCGATTGGAAATTGGCTTGAATTCCAATACATTTGAGTCAATTCTCTTATATATATATTTTAAAATGAGACCTTTATCAAAATCCTTTTCCCAGTTTATTGCTTCCCTTCTAATCTTCTAATTTTTTCCTGTTCCACAGATCTGAGAGGTAAACTATTCTATGTATTTCTAATTTGCTTATAATATCATTCTTTATGTCTACATTATGAACTCATTTCAACCTTATCTTTGTATATGTTGTTAGGTTTTCATAAAGAGGGTAAAGATTAAGTACCCACAAGTTAATCATTCAGTTGGTTATAAGAATTTATTTCCCCCTCTAAAGCAGTAGTAGAAGAAAGGGGAAAGAAAAGGGAGGGGATCAATAGAAGGGAAGGCAGAAACACTAGGGGGGAAAAAGTAAGAGAAGGGGAAGGGGAGTGTTAAAATACAAGATAGAGGTGAGGGGGGTGGGTTAAAAAAGAAAATACTTCTAAAGAAAGACTAGAAAGAGAGAACAAAAGAATATACAGTGGAGAAAATGGAGGGAATATGCAGAACTAGTAATCCTAAGTGTGAATGTTAATGAGATGAACTCTCCTGTATGATGCAAGGGAATAGTAAAGTGGATTTAAGAACAGAATCCTACAATGTATTGTTTACAAGAAACAAATTTGAATTTGAGAGACACATGCAGAGTAAAGGTCAAAGGCTGGAACAGAATCTATTATGCTGCAGCTGAAGTAAAAAAAAAAATGGTGGTAATTGTTATCTCAGATAAAGCAAAAATAAAAATAGACATAATTAAAAGAATAAGAAAGGAAAGTACATCTTGATAAAGGGTACTCTAAACAAAGAAGTAGTAACAATATTGTTACTACATATATATATATATATATATATATATATATATATATATATATATATATATATATATATATATATATATATATATATATATATATGTACAAATTCCAAGAGAAGATATTAAGCTAGGAAGAAACAGACAACAAAACTGTAGTAGTGGGTGTCCTGAAGCTTCCTCTCTGAGAATCAGATATGTTAACCACAAAATAAACAAGAAAGAAATAAGGGAGAAATAAGGTTCCAGATCTGTGGAGAATATTGAGTAGAGATATAAAGAAATATATGTTTGTCTTGGCAGTACATGGCACATTCATAAAAATTTATCATATATTAGTGTATAGGGCCACAGATAGTGGGGTAACTCTGGGGAAAGTATAAGACCCTTCAGCCCAGAGGGAACCTGCTGACAATGTCTGGTTTGGCTCCCCACCTCCCTTTGGTGTTCTCATGCTTCCTGAGAAGGCAAGGAGTTCATGACCACCTGTGTTCTACTTGAAGCAATGGATACTTACAGTAAAGAGAGCATTTACATATCAAGAACAGGGTACTTATAGTTAGCACTTGCACAGTGTGCTGTGGTGATATAATGAATGCTACTATAGTTAGCAACTTGCTCAGTGAGATGTGATGACATAATGTTTCTCTAGTTGGCACATGCTTAGTGTGCTGTAATGATGTAATCATACTAAGATTTTTAAGGGTGAGAAGACTTGAAATAAGGAGTCTATCTTTGACCATCCTCTTGAGTCTCTTGCCTTCATCACTCCTCCACTAAGATCAAGAGGTTGGTCTCAAGATCCTCCAGAGAGCTCTTCCAAACTGTATAATTTGGAACCCCAATTTGGGGGATCCAGAAAGCATACTACATATTAGAGCATAAATCTTTCACAACCAAATTCAGAAAAGCAGAGATAGAAAAGGTTTCCTTTTTAGACCACAATGCAATACATATTATAATAAATAAAGGGCCAGGGAAAAATAGAGTAAACCCATTCAGAAATTAAATAATCCAATTATAAAGAATGAGTCAGATTTACCTTCCCAGAGAAGCTTGTTTCACCTTATTAAAAATTAGAAGAAGGGGAAAAAGAATGGAGGTGTCTAAAAGAAGGGAGAACAGAAGTAGAAGGGAAAAGGTATAAGAAAGGAGGAGAGGCAGCAAAAAGAGAGAGCTGTTTGAGGGAGGGGGGATCAGTGATTAAATATAAGTGAGGAGGGAAAAGGGGAAAGGGAAGAGAAAAATACAACTGGGGGTGAACACGATGGCAGGAGATACAGAGTTAGCAATTTATCTGTGAATTTGGATGGGATGAATGCTTCCACAAAATGGAAGCACTTAACAGACTAGAATAAAGCAAGAATACTACAATTTGTTGTTTACAACACATTTAAAGCAGAGTGATACATTTAGAGCAAAGGTAAAAAGCTAGAGCACAAATTATTATGTTTCAGCTGAGGTAAAAAAAAAAAAATAAAGGCAGGGTTAGCAATTCTGATCACAGATCGAGCAAAAGCAAAAATTGATCTCATTAAAAAAATATGAGAAAGGACACTAGAATCCAGTTAAAGGTACCAAAAATAAAGAAGCAATAACAATACTAAACATATATGCAACATGTGGTATAGCATTCAAATTCCTTGGGAAAAAACAGTTGAGAGCTGCAAGAAGAATTAGATAGCAAAACAATACTAAAGGGGGATCTCAACCTTGCTCTCTCAGAACTAGATAAATTAAACCACAAAATAAATAAGAAAGAAGTTTAAAAGTTAAAAAGGTAAAGAAAATTCTAGAAAAGTTAGGGATAATTTGGAGAAAATTGAATGGAGACAGAAATACTTTTTTTTTTCTCAGCAGTACATGGAAGCTATGCAAAAAATGACTATATAATAGGGCTTCAAATCCTCAAAATGAAATTCAGAAATGCAAGAAAAGTAAATGCATTTCTCTCAGATCATGATGAAATAAAAATTACATACAATATATGTCTAGGAAAAAATAGACAAAAATGAATTGGAAATTAAATAATCAATTCCTAAAGAATGAAGGGGTAAAAAAAATGATAGACAAAACTAATAATTTCATCCCAGAGAATGACAACAATAAGACAACATATCACAATTTGTGACACATAGCCAAAGTGGTTATTAAGGGAAATATTATATCTCTAGATGCCTACTTGAATGAAAAAGAGAAAGTTAAAATCAATGAATTGGGTTTGCAAATAAAAAAGCTAGGAAAAAAACAAACAAAATAATTAAAAACCTCCAATTAAATACCAAAGGTGAAAATAAAAGGAGAGATTAATAATATTGAAAGTAAGGAAACTATTGAATTAATTAAAAAAAGTTGCTTTTATGAAAAAGCTAAGAAAAATAGATAAATCTTTAGTTAATTTGATTAGAAAAAGAAAAGAAGAAAATCAAATTATTTTCAAAAATGAAAAGGGAGAACTTTCCATCAATTAAGAAGAAATTAGAGCAATAATTAGGAGTTATTTTGCCCAACTATATGTCAATAAATCTGATAAACTAAATGAAATGGATGATTAACTAAAAAGATATAAATTGCCCAGATTAACAGAAGAGTAAATAACTTATTTAAATAGTCTCATTTTAGAAAAAAAGAAATTGGAAAAGCTAGTAATCAACCCCCTAAGAAAAAAATCTCCAGGGCCATATTGATGAACATGTAAATTCTGCCAATCATTTCAAGAAAAATTAATTACAATACTATGCAAACTATTTGGAAAAAAAAAGGGAAAGAAAGAGTCCTATCAAATTCCTTTTATGACACAAATATGGTGGTAATGCCTAACCCAGAAAGGGAGAAAATAGGAAAAGAAATTATAGACCAATTTTCCTAAAGAATATTGATGCAAAAATCTTAAATAAAATATTAACAAAAATATTGCAGAAAGTCTTCCAAAGAATAATACAATGGCAAATTCATTTCAAATACAAATGCAAATTCAATTCAAATGCAATGCAAATTAAGACAACTCTGAGGTACCATTACATACCTCTCAGATTTCTTAAGATGGCAGGAAAAGATAATGATAAATATTGGAGAGGATGTGGGAAAACTAGGACACTAATACATTGATGGAGTTGTGAACTTGTTTAGATAAAATTTGCATTTCTCCCATCAATAGTGATTTAGAGCACCTTTTCATATTACTAAAATGGTTTCAATTTCTTCAGTTGAAAATTGTGTGTTTATATCCTTTGACCATTCATTGATTGGAAAATGACTTGAATTCTTATAAATTTGAGTCAATTATCTGTATATTTTATCAGAATTCTTGAATGTAAAACGTTTTCCCATGTTACTGCTTCCCTTCTAATCTTGTTTGCAATAGTTTTGTTTGTACAAAAACTTTTTAACTTAATATAATCAAAATTATTTACTTTGTGATCAATAATGATCTCTAGTTCTTCTTCGGTCACACATTCCATCCTCCTCCACAGGTCTGAGAGGAAAACCTATCCTATGTTCTTCTAATTTGTTTATAATATCATTCTTTATGTCTGGATCATGAACCCATTTCAACCTTATCTTGGTATATGGTGTTAGGTTTGGGTCAATGCCTAGTTCCTGCCATACTATTTTCCAATTTTCCAAGCAATTTTTGTCAATTAGTGAATTCTAATGCCAAAAGCTGGGATTTTTAATCTTGTCAAACATTAGATTGCTATAATCATTGACTATTTTGTTCACTAAACCTCACCTACTCCACTGTTTAACTAGTCAATTCCTTAGCAAGTACCAAATGGTTTTGATGACTGCTGCTTTATAATATAGTTTTAGATCTGGGACAGCTAGGCCACCTGGATTTGCTTTTATTTTTCATTCATTCCCTTGAAATTCTTGACCTTTTGTTCTTCCAGTTGAATTTTTTTGTCATTTTTTTCAAGATCAGTAAAATTGTTTCTTGGGAGTTTGATTGGTATAGCACTAAATAAGTATATTATTTTAGGGAGTGTTGTCATCTTTATTGTATTTGCTGCACTTATCTAAGAGCAAGCACTTGATAGTTTTTCCAATTGTTTAGATCTGACTTTATTTGTGTGGAATGCGTTTTGTAGTTTTGCTCATATAGTTCCTGACTTTCCCTTGGCAGATATATTCCCAAATATTTTACATTTTCAACAGCTATTTTAAATGGAATTTTTCTTTGCATCTCTTGCTGTTGGGTTTTGTTAATGATGTATAAAAATGATGATGGATTTATGTGGATTTATTATGTATCCTGCAAATTTGTTAAATTTGTGGATTATTATTTAATAGTTTTTAGTTGATGCTCTAGGGTTCTCTAAGTTTACCATCATATCATCTGCAAAGAAAGATAATTTGGTTTCCACATTACGTACTCTAATTCCTTTAGTTGCTTTTTTTCTCTTATTTTCAAAGTTAGCATTTCTATCACAACATTGAATAGTAATGATCATAGTGGGCAAACTTGTTTCAACCCCTGATCTTATGGTGAATAGTTCCAGTTTATCACCATTACATATGATACTTGTTGATGGTTTTAAATAGATACTACTGACTCTTTTTTAATTTATTTATTTACAAGATATATGGGCAAATTTTCAGCATTGACCCTTGCAAAACTCACTTTTTCAACTTTTCCTCTCCTTCCTCCCACCCCTATCCTTGATGGCAGGAAGACCCATACATGTTAAATATGTTAAAGCACATGTTACATACAATATAGGTATGTATGTATATATATATATATACATACATATATATGTACACATACATATATATATATATATATGTATATATACATACTGTTATTTTGCTGCACAAGAAAAATCGGACTTAGACAAAAGGTAAAAATAGACTGAGAAGGAAATCAAAAATGCAAGCAGACAAAAACAGAGGGAGTAGAATGCTGTGTTGTGGTTCATATACATTTCCCATAGTTCTTTTGCTAGGTGTAGCTGGTTCTCTTCATTGTTGAACAAATGGAACTGATTTGGTTCCTCTTATTGTTGAAGAGAGCTAGGTCCATCAGAATTGATCCTCATATAGTATTGTTGTAATATAACAATATAATCTCCTGATTCTGCTAATTTCACTCAGCATCAGTTCATGTAAGTTTCTCCAGGCCTTTCTGAAATAATCCTGCTGGTCATTTCTTACAGAACAACAATATTTCATAACATTAATATACCACAATTTATTTAGCCATTCTCCATTTGATGGGCATCCATTCATTTTCCAATTTCTAGTCACTACAAAAAGGGCTGCCACAAACATTTTGCACATACAGGTCCCTTTCCCTTCTTTAAGATCTCTTTGTGATATAAGCCCAGTAGAAACACTGCTGGATCAAAGCGTATACAGTTTGATAACTTTTTGAGCATAGTTTCAAAGTGCTCTCCAGAATTGTTTGATACATTCACAATTCCACCAACAATGCATTAGTGTCTCAGTTTTTCCACATCTCCTCCAGCATTCAGCATTATGTTTTCCTGTCATCCTATCCAATCTGAGAGGTGTGTAGTAATATCTCAGAGTTGTCTTAATTTGCATTTTTCTGATTAATAATGATTTGGAGCATCTTTTCATATGGCTAGAAATAGTTTCCATTTCATTATCTGAAAATTTTCTGTTCATATCCTTTGATTATTTATCAATTGGAGAATGATTGGATTTCTTATAAATTGCAGTCATTTCTCCATATATTTTAGAAATGAGGCCTTTATCAGAACCTTTGGTTGTAAAAATGATTTCCCAATTTATTGATTCCCTTCTAATCTTGTATGCATTACTTTTGTTCGTACAAAAGCTTTTTAATTTGATATAATCAAATTTTTCTATTTTGTGATCAATAATGATCTCTAGTTCTTCTTTGGTCACAAATTCCTTCTTCCTTCACAGGTCTGAGAGGTAAAATAGCCTATGTACTTCTAATTTATTTATAATCTCATATTCTTTATGCCTAGTTCATAAACTTATTTTGACCTTATCTTGGTTTATGGTGTTAAGTGTTGATCCATGCCTAGTTTCTGCTATACTGATTTCCAATTTTCCCAACAGTTTTTCTCAAACAGTGAATTCTTATCCCAAAAGCTGGTGTCTTTGAGTTTTCAAACACTATATTATTAAAGTTATTCACTACTTTGTCCTGTGAACCTAACCTATTCCACTAATTAACTAGTCTATTTCTTAGCCAATACTAAATGCTTTTGGTGACCGCTGCTTTATAATACATTTTTAGATTTGGTACAGCTAGACCACCTTCATTTGATTTTTTTTTTTCATTAGTTCCCTTGAAAGTCTTGACCTTTTATTCTTCCAGATGAATTTTGTTGTTATTTTTTCTAGGTCATTAAAATATTTTTTTGTGAGTCTGATTAATATAGCACTAAATAAACAGATTAGCTTAGGTACTATTGTCATATTTATCATATCTGCTCAACCTATCAAAGAGCATTTAATATTTTTGCAATTTATTTTTGTGGAAAAGTTTTGTAGTTTTGCTCATATAATTCCTGACTTTCCCTTGGCAGATAGATTCCTAAATATTTTATACTATAGGCAGTTATTTTAAATGAAATTTCTCTTTGTATCTCTAACTGGTGGATTTTGTTAGTGATATATAAGAATGCTGATGATTTATGTGGATTTATTTTGTTATCCTGCAATTTTGCTAAAGATGTAGATTATTTCTAACAGTTTTTTATTAGAATTTCTGGCATTCTCTAAGTGTACCATCATATCATCTGCAAAAAGTGATAATTTTGTTTCCTCATTACCTACTCTAATTCTTTTAATCTCTTTCTCCACTTTTAATGCCAAAGCTAGCATTTCTAATACAATATTGAATAGTAATGGTGATAGTGGACAACCTTATTTCACTCCTGATCTTATTGGGAATGGTTCCAGTTTATCTCCATTACATATGATGCTTACTGATGGTTTTAAATAGATGCTACTGACTATTTTAAGGAAAACTCCATTTAATCCTATACTCTGAAGTGTTTTTAATAATCATGGATGCTGGATTTTATCAGATGCTTTTTCTTTGTCTATTGAGATGACCATATGGCTTTTGTAAATTTGGTTATCGATATAGTCAATTATGCAAATAGTTTTCCTAATATTGGACCAACCCTGCATTCCTGGTATAAATCCTACTTAGTCATGGTGTATTATCCTGGGAATGATTTTCTATAGTCTTTTTGCTAATATTTTATTTAAGGTTTTTGCAAATATTCATTAAGGGGATTGGTCTATAATTTTCTTTCTCTGTTTTCAGCCTACCTGGTTTAGGTATCAGTACCATGTCTGTTTCATAAAAGGAATATTGTAGGAGTCCTTCATTCCCTATTTTTTTCAAATAGTTTATATAACATTGGAATTAATTTGTCTTTTTAAATTAATTTTATAATTATAATTTTTTGATAGTAGATATGCATGAGTAATTTTTTTTATAACATTATCCCTTGTATTCATTTTTCCAGATTTAGCCTTCCCTCCCTCTACTCCCGCCCCTAGATGACAGGCAATCCCATACATATTAAATGTGTTACAGTGTAACCTAGATACAATATATGTGTATAAATCCAATTTTCTTGTTGCACGGTAAGAATTGGATTCCAAAGGTGTAAGTAACCTGGGTAGAAAGACGGTAGTGTAAACAGTTTACATTCAATTTCCAGTATTCCTTCTCTGAGTGTAGTTGTTTCTGTCCATCATTGATCAACTGGAAGTGAATTGGATCTTCTTTATGTTTAAGATATCCACTTTAATCAGAATATGTCTTCATACAGTATTTTTTTGAAGTGTATAGTGAGTTCCTGGTTCTGCTCATTTCACTCAGCATCAGTTCATGCAAGTCTCTCCAAACCTCTCTGTATTCATCCTGCTGTTCATGTCTTATAGAGCAATAATGGAATTATTTTTTCTTTAAATGTTTGGTACAATTCACATATAAAACCATCTGCTTCTGGGAATTTTTTCTTTGGGAATTGATTAATATCTTGTTCTATTTATTTTTCTGAAATGAGATTATTTAAGCAATTTACTTCCTCTTTTGTTAATATGGGCAGCAATTTTTTTATTCTAGCTTTTTATTTACAAAATATATGCATGGGTAATTTTTTAGCATTGATAATTGCAAAACCTTTTGTTCAAATTTTTTCCCTCCTTCCTGCCACTCTCTCCCCCAGATGACAGGTTGACCAATACATGTTAAATATGTTAAAGTATAAGTTAAATACAATATATGTGTATATGTCCATACAGTTATTTTGCTGTACAAAAAAGAATTGTACTTTGAAATAGTGTACAATTTACCTGTGAAAGAAATAAAAAATGCAGGTGGACAAAAATAGGGGGACTGGGAATTCTATATAGTGGTTCATAGTCATCTCCCAGAGTTCTTTTGCTGGGTGTAGCTGGATCAATTCATTATTGTGCTATTATACCTGATTTGGGTTCATCTCATTGTTGAAGAGGCCACATCTACCAGAATTGATCATCACATAGTATTGCTGTATATAATGATCTTCTCACTCAACATCAATTCATTTAAGTCTCTCCAGGCTTTTCATCCTGCTCTTTTTCATCCTTTTCAATATAATATAATATAATATTTCATAACTTTCATATATCACAATTTATTCAGCCATTCTCCAATTGATGGGCATCCACTTAATTTCTAGTTTCTGACCACTACAAAGAAGGTGGGCAATCTATATTTTTGGAGGTAGTCATCCATTTCACTTAGGTTCTCAAATTTATTGGCATAAAGTTGGGCAAAGTACCTCCTAATTATTGCTCTAATTTCCTCTTTATTGATGGAAATTTCTCCCTTTTCATTTTTAAAACTATGAATTTGATTTTCCTCTTTCCTTTTTCTAATAAGATTTATCTATTTTGTTTTTTTTTTTTTCATGAAACCAACTCTTAATTTTAATAATTGATTCTATAGTAGTTTATTTTTTTTACTTTCAATTTTATTAATTTCTTTTAATTTTAGAATTTCAAGTTTAGTATTTCATTGGGGGTTTTTAATTTGCTCTTATTTTAGCTTTTTAAGTTGCAAGTCTATTTCATTGGGTAGTTTATTTTTGGTTGCATTCTAAATTCTTTTGCCTTATGGTTGGCCCTCAATCTTTTAATGTGGAAGCTACTAGACCTTGAGTTATCCTTAGTGTGGCTCCTTGGTATTTGAATTTGCTTTTTTCTGGATGCTTGTAATATTTTTCCTTAGTTTGATAGTTCTGAAATTCAGTCACACTATTCCTTAGAGTTTTTATTTTGGGGGCTATTACAGAAGGTATTCAGTGAATTCTTTCAATGCCTATTTTACCTTCTGATTCTATTTCCTTTGGGCAGTTCTATTTGATGATTTCCTGTAAAATAATGTCTAGGTTCTTTTTTCCATCATAAATTTCTGGAAGTCCAATAATCCTCATATTATATATCCTAGATCTATTTTCCAGGTCTGTTGTTTTTCCAAATAGATATTTAAATTTTTTTTCAACTTTTTTCTTTTTTTTTTTCTTTTTTGGTTTTTCTTGAGTGATACTTGATGTCTCAATGAATTGTTCATTTCTATTTGTTCAGTTTTGATTTTTATTGAATCATTTTCTTCATTAACTTTTTAAACTTCTTTTTGTATATGTTCAATTGAGTTTTTAAATTAGTTGTTTTGCTTTATGGGATTTTTTTCTCATTTCACTAATTTTTTTAATGAGTTATTTCCTTTTTATAATTCACAAATCCTACTTTCTTGCTACTTTTTTATCTTTCCTAATTCACAAATCCTACTTTTTTGGGAGTTCTTTATCTTTTCCAGTTCACTAATTCTGATTCCCTAGGATTTCTTTATCTTTTTCATTTCACATTTCAGGGAGTTGTTTTCTTTTTCAAATCTTTCTTTGAATGCTTTAAAGCCCTTTCTGTACTCTCTTGCATAGCTTCTCTTTCCTTTGCCCAGTTTTCTTCTAGCTCTTTTAAGATCTTTTATAATTTCTTCTAGGAGATCCTTGTGTGATGGGGACCAGGTATATCTCTTTTTGGATTTTTTTCTGGAAACTGTCTGCTATTGGTCTCCTCAGGATTTGAAATCTGCTCTTTTTCTGTATAGAAGCTCTCTATATTTAGCTGGCTTGACTTTTTTACTAATATATTTAAAAGCGCTTGGGGTCTGCCTTCAGGGCAAGGAGGTTCTTAACTTCTTCTACAGACAAAGACAGAAGATCAGTTTCTGTCCTGCTAACAGGTTGCTAAGAGCTTCCACCTGTTGTGGAAGTGTTGCTATCCTGGGCTGAGCCCCCGCTTTGCTGGAAGTACCACTGCCCTGTGAAAAATCCCACTATGTGGATCAGTGGTTGCCCTGGGACCTGTGGCTGAGCAGCACAAGTGTGGCTTCCCTGGCCACAGCAGAGTAGCCAACTTGTGATAGAGTCCTCCTCACAAATTCTCACCCTGTGGAGATTGTATGGTCCCTGGTTTGCTTAGTATGGGCTAGCTTTCTTGCTCTGTCTTCCTGCCTGCAATGGCCTCCTCCTACTTGATCAACACAGATGTTTTCTAGCAATCCTCCAAGTTATCTTCAGCTGGTTATCTGTTGTACTCCCAATATTTATGGATTTTACCAGTCAAGTACTATTTCTAAGGCTGAATTAGGTAATAAGTGATTGAGGGTAAAAAGAGATCTGAATGAACAATGTGTCCTGTAAGCCATCTTGACTTCGCTGTGTTACTGACTCTTTTAAGGAAAAGTCCTATACTCTAGTGTTTTTAATGGGAATGTATGTTGGATTTTGCCAAATGCTTCTTTTGCATCTATTGGGATAATCATACAGTTTTTTGATAATTTGGTTATTGATATAGTCAATTATGCTAATACTTTCCCTACTAATATTGAACCAGCCCTGTATTCCTGATATAAATCCTATTTGGCCATGGTATATTATCCTGAGGATGGCTTTCTGTAATCTCTGATAATATTTTGTTTAAGATATTTGAATCAATATTCAGCAGGGAAATTGGTCTATAACTTTCTTTCTCTGTTTTCACCCTACCTAGTTTAGATATCAGTACCATGTCTGTATCATAAAAGGAATTTGGTAGGACTCCTTTCCCTATTTTTCAAATAATTTATATAATATTGGAAATAATTGTTCTTTAAATGTTTGGTAGAATTCACATAAAAATCCATCTGACCCTGGAGATTTTTTCTTAGGCAGTTGATTAATAGCTTCTTCTATTTATTTTTCTAAAATGGGACTACCTATGTAATTTATTTCCTCTTCTGTTAATCTAGACAATCTATATATTTTGTATTTTCATTTCCCGTTATCAAACTTATTGGTTTAAAGTTGGAAAAAATAACTCCTCATTATTGTCTAATTTTCTCTTCTTTGATTGTAAGTACTCTCTTTTCTTTTTTGAGACTAACAATTTGAATGTCTTATTTCCTATTTCTAATCAAACTAAATGATTATTTATTTTATTGTTTTTTTTCATAAAATGAACTCTTTGTTTTAATTATATATGTATATATATATGTGTATATATATATATATATATATATATATATATATATATATATATATATATATATATATATATATATATATATATATATATAATTTTAATTTTAAATGTCAAGTTTGGTATTTGAATGGGGGTTTTAATTTGTTCTTTTTTGTTGCAAGCCCAATTCATTGATCTTCTCTTTCTCTATTTTATGCAAGTAAGCATCTAGAGATTAAAAATTTCCTCTTATTTCCACTTTGGGTGCATCCCACAAATTTTGGTATGTTGTCTCATTATCATTATTTTCTTGGATGAAATCATTGATTATGTGTATGATTTTCGGTTTCATGCAATCATTTTTAGAATGATTTTATTTACTTTCCAATTATTTTTGTTCTATTTTCTGCTGGCCTTTTATTGAATGTAAATTTTATTGCATCATGTTATGACAAAAATGCATTTACTATTTCTGCCTTCCTGCATTTGATTTTGAGACATTTATGTCCACTATATGGTCATTTTTGTATAGGTTCCATGAACTGCTGAGAAGAAAGTATACTCCTTTCTTTCTCCATTCAATTTTCTCCAAAGATCTATCATACCTAACTCTTCTAGTATTCTATTTAACTCCTTAAATTCTTCTAAATATTTATTTTGTAGTTCAATTTATCTAATTCTGAGAGAGCAATGTTGAGATCTCCCACTATTATAGTTTTTCTGTCTATTTTTTTCTTGCAGCTCTCTTAATTTTTTCCTTTAGGAATTTCCATGGTATACTACTTGGGGCATATATGTTGAGTACTGATATTGCTTCATTATCTATGGTACTGTTTAGCAGGATGTAGTTTCCTTCCTTATCTCTTTTAATTAGATATATTTTTGCTTTTGCTTCATCTGAAATCAGGATGGCTACCCCTGTTTTTTTTTTACTTCACCAATAGCATAATAGATTCTGCTCCAGCCTTCTACCTTTACTCTGTATCTCTCTGCTTTAGATGTGTTTATTGTAAACAACGTATTGTAGGATTCTAGCTTTTAATCCAGTCTGCTATCTGCTTCTGCTTTATGGTGGAGTTCACCCCATTCACATTTATAGTTATAACTGCTAATTCTTTTTTCCTACCATCTTGTTTACCCCAAATTATACTTTTCTCTTTCCTTTTTCCCCTTTCTCTCTTCCCCAGTATTTTACTTATGAGCACTACTTGCCTCAAACAGTTTTTTTTTTCCCCTTTAGTTTCCTTCATTCTTATATCTTTCTCCTATTACTGTTTTTTTTTTCCCTATTTAGTCTATTACTTCCCTTTTCCTCTATCTCTTCCCACTTTTCTATAAGGTGAGAGAAGTTTATCTGTGAAGCCAAATCTGTCTAATATTCTTTCTTTGAGTAAAATATGATGAGTGTAAGATTTACACAATGTTCATCCCTTTACCTCAATTATAATAGGTTTTCTTTGCCTCTTCCTGAGATATAATTTCCCTCATTTTGCCTCCACTTTTTTTTTCTAGTACAATCCTCTTTCCATCTCTAGTTTCATTTTTATATTATAACAGTGAATTCAAATTATACATGTACTCTCTATGTATATGTATAACTGAAATATAGTTCTAAAGAGTTCTTTTCTTTCCACCTTTTTATGTTTCTCTTGAGTTCTGTATTTGAAGGTCAACATTTTTTAGGTCTGTTTTTTCATCATAAATAAATGGAGTTCACCTATTTTTGTTGAATGTCCATTTTCTTTTCTGAAACAAAATGTTCAGTTTAGTGGGATAGTTATTCTTAGGTGCATTCCAAGTTCCTTTGCCTTTCATAATATCAGATTCCAGACTCTTTGATCTTTTAAGGTGAAGCATTCTAGGTTCTGGGTCCTCCTTGTTGTGTCTCTCTGTATTTGGATTGTTTTTCATTTTATTTTTTTATGGCTGCTTGTAATATATTTTTTTCCTTTGTCTGATAGTTCTGAAATTTAGCCTCAATATTCCTTGGAGTTGTAATTTTGGTGTCTTTTTCAGTAGGTGTCTGGTGAATTATTTTAATGGCTATTTTACCTTCTGATTGTATGATATCTGGGCAGTTTTCTTTAATGATTTCCTGAAAAATAGTATTTAGACTCTTTTTTTTCATCATGGTTTACAGGAAGCCCAATAATCCTTAGATTGTCTCTCCTAGATCTATTTTCCAGGTCAGTTATTTTCCCAAGTGTTTTACATTTTATTATGTTTTTTTTTAATTTTTTAGAATTTTGCTTGACTGATTCTTTATATTTCACAGAATCATTCATTTCCCTTTGTTCACCTCTGATTTTTAGTGAATTATTTCCTTAATTTCCTTTTTACTTCTTTTTGTATTTGTCCAATTGAATTTTTAATTGAGTTGTTTTGTTCTATGGATTTTTTTTTCATTTCACAAATTCTGTTTTCAGGAAGTTTTTTTTTTAAATTTCTTTAATGTAATGTTCTTCTTAAAATATAATGTCCTCTGAGAGCAGGTTTCTTGGGGAGCTTCTGGAGGCAGCCTTAGTTTCAGTTCAGTTCAATAATCACCTCAAATTCAGCCAGGGATTAAAGTTCAAATCTTTTACTGTCTCTTCCAAAATCTTGTCTCCTTCACTTAGTTTTCTGGAGTCCTTCTAGATCTTGGTTTCAGTGTTTTCCACAAGATAGCTTGCCACCACTTGTCTGTCTTCCTCAGTTCTACCCAAATAAATCCTGGCTTCTCAATCTCCCAGAAAGCCTTTTGGCCCTGAGAAGTTCTTGCTTATATGCTGCACACTGAGTATACTCCAATCATTACATCACTAGGAATGGCTCCATTTGCAATAGAGAGAAGCTGGATACAGTCCCAATAAGATCAGTGGTGAAAAAAAGCTTCCCATTATGACCACGATTATTCAATACTAGAAATGTTGGTTTTAGGATTAAGAAAAAAAGAAATTAAAGGAATTGAATCAGACAATGAGGAAATAAAACTATCACTCTTTCCAGATGATATACTGATATTCTTAGAAAATACTAGAAAATCATACAAAAAACTCCTGGAAACAATTCATGCCTTCAGCAAAGTGGTAGAATATAAAATAAATCCACAGAAATCAGTAACATTTCTGTATATTATTGACAAAATCCATCAACAAGAGACAGAAAGATAAATTCCATTTAAAATAATTGGAAACAAAATAAAACACACAGGGTTACCTGCCAATGAAAACCTAAGAACTATATGAACAAAATTAGAAAACATTTCTCACATGAATAAAGCCAGATCTAAACAACTGGAAAAAATACCAATAGCTGATGGGTTGCCTGAGCTAGTATAATAAATATGACAAGTCTGCCTAAATTATCCTACTTATTCAGTGCCATATCAACCTACCAAAACTTATTTTATCTTACTAGAAAAAATAAAAAACACAATTTATCTGGAAGAACAAATGTCAAGACTATCAAGGGAATTAATAAAAACATTCAAAGATGGTGGTTTAGCAGTAGTAGCCCTATATTATAAAACAGCAGTCATCAGAACCATTTGGGACTAGCTAAGAAATAAGAGTGGTAGATCAGTGGAATAGAATAGATACACATGACACAATAATCAAGGTCTATAGTAATCTAGTTTTTGATAAACTCCCAAATTCCAGCTTCTGGAATGAGAACTTAGTATATAACAAAACTTGCAGAAAACTGGACAACAATGTTTCAGAAAATTGGCATAGACTTTTATTTCACATCCTATCTCCAAAAAATGCCATGATGGGTATATGCTTTGGGTATGAAGAGTGATGTCATAAGCAAATTTGGAGAAAAAGAGATAATTTACCTCTCAAATCTTTGAAGAAAGGAAGAATTTATGACCAAAGAAAAACTAGAGAACATTATGAAAAGCAAAATAGACAACTTGGATTATATAAAATTTAAAAAGTTTTTGCACAAAGAAAACAAACACAGATAATTTTAAAAGGGAAGTACAAAGTTGGGAAAAATATTTTGTAGCCAGTATTTCTTTTTTTCTCTTTTTTAAAATTAATTTTATAATTATAAATTTTTTTGACAGTACATATGCATGAGTAATTTTTTTATAACATTATCCCTTGTATTCATTTTTCCAATTTTTCCCTCCCTCCTTCTACTCCTTCCCCTAGATAACAGGCAATCCCATACATTTTACATGTTTTACAGTATAACCTAGATACAATATATGAGTGTAAATCCAGTTTTCTTGTTACATGTTAAGAATTGGATTCCAAAGGTATAAGTAATGTGGATAGAAAGACAGTAGTGCTAACAGTTAACATTCAATTCCCAGTGTTCCTTCTCTGGGTGTAGTTGTTTCTGTCCATCATTGATCAGCTGGAAGTGATTGCATCTTCTTTATGTTGAAGATATCTACTTCCATCAGAATATATCTTCATACAGCATTGTTGTTGAAGTGTATAGTGATCTTCTGGTTCTGCTCATTTCACTCAGCATCAGTTCATGTAAGTCTCTCCAAACCTCTCTGTATTCATCCTGCTGGTCATTTCTTACAGAGCAATAATATTCCATAACCTTCATATTCCATAATTTACCCATCCATTCTCCAATTGATGGATACCCATTCGTTTTCCAGTTTCTAGCCATTACAAAAAGGGCTGCCACTAACATCTTGGCATATACAGGTCCCTTTCCCCTCTTTAGTATTTCTTTGGAATTTCGTTTAGTAGCACTGCTGGATCAAAGTTTGATAACTTTTGGGGAATAGTTCCAAATTGCTCTCCAGAATGGCTGTATTCTTTCACAACTCCACCGACTATGCATTAGTGTCCCAGTTTTCCCACATCCCCTCCAACATTCATCATTATTTGTTCCTGTCATCTTAGCAAATCTGACAGGTGTGTAGTGGTATCTCAGAGTTGTCTTAATTTGCATTTCTCTTATCAGTAGTGATTTGGAAACTCTTTCATATGAGTGGATATAGTTTCAATTTCATCATCTGAAAATTGTCTGTTCATATCCTTTGACCATTTATCAATTGTAAAATGGTTTGATTTCTTATAAATTAGGGTCAGTTCTCTATATAATTTGGAAATGAGGCCTTTATCACAACCTTTAACTGTAAAAATGCTTTCCCAATTTGTTACTTCCCTTCTAATCTTGTTTGCATTAGTATTGTTTGTACAGAAAATTTTTAGTTTGATGTAATCAAAATCTATTTTGTGATCAATAATGATCTCTCGTTCTCCTCTGGTCATAAATTCCTTCCTCCTCTACAGATCTAAGAGGTAGACTATCCTCTGTTCCTCTAATCTATTTATGGTCTCATTCTTTATGCCTAAAATGGACCCATTTTGATCTTATCTTGGTATTTGGTTTTAAGTGTGGATCCATATCTAATTTCTGCCATACTAATTTCCAGTTTTCCCAACAGTTTTTTTCAAATAATGAATTTTTATCCCAAATGTTGGTATCTTTGGGTCTATCAAACACTATATCTGTAGCCAGTATTTCTGACAAAGTTCTCATTTCTAACATATATAAAGAATAGTGTCAAATTTATAAGAATACAAGTCATTTCCCAATTGATAAATAGTCAAAGATTATGAATAATTTTCAGATGATGAAATTTAAACCATCTTTAGTCATATGAAAGTGTTCTAAATCATTCTTGATTAGAGAAATTAGAGTTCAATAATTATGAAAGATGTGAGTATTCTCAAATGGCTCGGTGATGCAAGGCAATTCCAACAGACTTTGGATAGCAAATGCCATCCAGGGAAAAAAACAAACAAACAAAAAAAACACAAACCTCTCCCAACATGATTCATAAAGCAATGTATATTTATAAATAAGTAAATGAAAGATGAACATAACAATAAAATAATACTTATACATATCCTTTCTGTAAGAACACACAAATAAACATATAGAAAAAATCAAACTCTTGTTTTAGGTGACCTTGAGAAATGAATAGGAATTTGAATAGGTATAAAAATCTGTTAGTGCCTTGAGTAAATATGATTAATTTAACAAATACATTTTTGAGTGTGACACATACATATATGAATATGGATATTAATCTAAAATTATTTAACCATTCCTCATTTTTGTTCCCCCATAAAATGATGATCTTGTCTATACTAATGTACAGTTAGTTCTTTATCGTTTCCTTCATTTATTAGAATGTGTATGAAACTCTTAGGAATAGTTGAAAGAAATTTAGAAAATAAATATCTATTCTAAGAAAATCAAAAGTTGTTCCTGATTTAGAATGACATTAAATTTTTCTATCTTACTTTCTAAAATAGTAAAATCTTTAATAATTCACCATTTTTCCTAGAATTTTTTTTTTCTTTTGAGGGGATTGGCAATTCAATTGAATAGAATAAGTGAGAAGATAATGTTTTATAATACTTATTTACTTTTATTCTCAACATTTATCTTGCAAATCCAGAAGAATCACAATAAAATAACTAATATTTGTAAAGAATTTTAGGTTTCATAATTGTTTTACACGTCTTATTCTAATTTGATCCTTACAGTAACCTTATATGGTAGGTGGTACTGTTCTCTATGTTTAACAAACAAGAAAACTACTGTTAAAAGAGAGTTAGGAATTTTCTGATCATCACACAGCTCAGGCAGTTTCTGAGGCAGGATTTTTACTGTAGTCTTTGACTTCACATTAAGCACTATTTTTGTAATATACATCAATACAATGAAATATTAAGAACAAATTTTATATTCATAAAGTGATGTTTATATTTACAAAATTGTTTTATATTTATGTTTTGTATAAAATTTACATTTTTATATTTATAAACTTAGACAAGTGCTTTTTCAAATGTATGTTTCAAGTATAAATGGGGATAAAACTAGAAGTACTTTCTAAATATTATTTATGGAATTTATCAAATTAAAAAAATAAGCATTGAAGTAATTTTAGTATAATAATTTAACATATCTGCCCCTGTAATTCTTGAATTTTTTTTCTGTAATTTAATGAATTTGCCAGCCAAAGGCTGGCAACTAAAGTGTACAATTAAAGCAAATTAATAAAATGTTATTTGGTATGTAAAGTATGATCTAATTGACTCATCAAAATGTTATCTGTAAAATTCAATATCTCATCCTAAATATTTTTGATTATTTTTGCAGAAAACTAGTTGTTTCTCCTATGTTTTAACAAAACATAACCACCTAGACTTTAGTTTATTTTACAAGAAAATTCATCAACAAAGCTCATGACATCAAGTTAATTTCTAAGTTCCATTGTAAAGAATGAGTACGAGAAAACAAAGTAAACATAGCAGTAATGCTATTATGTATTCCTATTAATTCCTTTATATCTTTGTAATTAGGCTGAAAAGACTGAACATTTAAATATTTGGTAAAATCAATTTATAGCTTTTTATTTAAATTGTTTTTTTCTCTCTGGGATTAATTTCTTATTCCTAAAACGAAAGGATTATACCAAATATTTCTGAATTGTTTTTTTTTTTGTTTGTTTTTGTTTTTGTTTTTTTGACGGTAACATGAAAGTTTGTAATCCATTAAAAATTATTTTTTTTCCTTTTCCCTAACCAAAGATAATCATTTGATATTGTATTCATGGCTGTAAAGCCACCTTTTTTTGCCTTTCAGAATATGATAATTTGAGTACTCTTCTCATTCATAGCAAAAGAGGTCATATGATTTCTTTCTATACTTTACTAGTAGTATAGTTGCTATTTTTGTTGTTCTTTGTTTTTATTTATTTTGGATACTTGTAGTGTTTTTTTCTTTGACAAGGAAGCTTCAGATTCTGATCATTTCAAAATTTGATATTTCTTTTAATTTTTTTATTATAGCTTTTTATTGGCAAAACATATACATGGGTAATTTTTCAACATGAACCTTTGCAAAAACTTCTGTTACAACTTTTCCCCTCCTTCCCTCCACTCCATCCCTAGATGGCAGGTAGTACCATACATGTTAAATGTGTTAAAGTATATGTTAAATTATACACACACACACACACACACACACACACACACACATTTATACAGTTATCTTGCTGCACAAGAAAAATCAGATTTAGGAAGAAGGTAAAAATGACCTGGGAAGAAAAACAAAAACACAAGCAAACAATAACAGAAAGAGTATAAATGCTCATTTCCCAGTGTTCTTTTGCTGGGTGTAGCTGCTTCTGTTCATTACTGATCAGTTGGAACTGATTTGGATCCTCTCATTGTTGAGGATAGACACCTCCATCAGAACTGATCCTCATAGTATTGTTCTTGAAGTGTATAATGATCTCCTGGTTCTGCTTATCTCACTCAGCATCAGTTCATTCAAGTCTCACCATGCCTCTCTGTATTCATCCTGTTGGTCATTTCTTACAGAGCAATAATATTCCATAACATTCATATATTGCAATTTACTAGGCCATTCCCTAATTGATGGACAGCCATTCAATTTCCAGTTTCTTGCTACTACAAAAAGGATCTGCCACAAACATTTTTGCACATACAGGTCCCTTTCCCTTCTTTAATATCTCTTTGGGATATAAGCCTAGTGGTAACATTGCTGATCAAAGGGTATGCATAGTTTGATAACTTTTTGACAAATTTTAATATTTCTAGGACTTTTCCTTTGGGAATTCTTTTTAGGAGAGTATAATTTTATTCATTAAATCTTTACTTTCATCTCTGGTTCTAATATATTTGAACACATTGTCATTTATATTTTTTGAATGATGATGTCCAGTCTTGTGACCCCCCAATGCTACTCTCTTTATTGGCTTTACTCTGTTTCAGAAAATTAAACCCTATCAAAATTACTAGCTTCAATTAATTTGCACACCATTGTAAAACACAGACATTCACATACATATACATATAAAAAGACAAAAACAGAAGAAAACATGTAGAAATCACATCCATAAAATGAATAAAGTATACAGAATTTACTGGAGGGCTGAGCCAAGATGGCAGAGAAGATACACGTGAATTTGTAAGCTCCTTTCTTCCCTCAACACCAATTAGTTAAATCAGCCTCAAATATAATGTTGGACTGATAAAAACCACAAGGATTAGAAGCACACCTTACCAGCTGAAGAGAATCTGGAATTTCAACAGGAAAGGTTGGTACTGAGGGGAGGAAAAAAAAAAAAAAAAGACCAGCACAGACAGGGTTAGGTGCTACCACACTGTGCTGATCGGGCTGGGGAGAACTCTGGGATCAGAGAAGCCACTGAGATAGAGGAATCTGACGCAGGCTGTTAGCTCTTCTCTATTTATAAAACAGCAGTTCAGAAGAGAAATCAAGCCACTTTAAAATATAAAGCCAGATCCTAAATCCACCTAATCTGGAAGTGACCTAATAGATCTCGGCATTGCTGTGCAAACATCTTCTGCTGCCCAGGGCTTCTCCTTGGGGTAGTTGAGAACCTGAAGATCCAGGACACAGCCAGAGGCAGCCTCTAATCCACATAGTACAGGGCTCAGCCTGAGGCAGTGGAATTCTAGCAGCAGTGGAATTCCCAAAGAAGTGGAACCTTTGAAGTAGGGACTATGGTTTCTGGGTAGACACTTACAGTTTGAACACAGGGGCTTTTCACATTAGCTGCTGATATCCACGGCCCCACAGGAGGCTTGGCTGTGGTTTGTGACGCTTTCACTGTTCAACCTTAAACCTCAGGGCAGTTGCTAGGCCACACAGCAGGGTCCTTCACTGGGCACCCCTCACAGTGCAGCCCTGCTAACCACCTCTGAGGCATTTCCGGGGAGGGTGGAAGGGAACTCTTACCCAGAGCTCTACCTTAGCTCAGGCACAGAGTTGTTGCATTCCACCTCTGGTCTGGGAGGAAGCTGATAAATAAATAAACTTCTTACCCCAAGGGCAAACCCCAACAGATTTTTAACAATGAGTAAGAAGCTGAAGAGAATGATTGACACCTTCTACACAGAGAGAGAGCGGGTATCCAACCCAGAGGAAGCTAACAACAGACAGTCTCCAGATAACACCCTAAAGGGGAATGATAACTGCCCCCATCACATAACTCTCTCATAGAAGAGACTATTAAAAAAGTTAAAAGAGTTTGAAGAAAAATGGGGAAAGGAAAGAGAAGCTATGATAGAGAATAACAATGTCCTGAAATTTGAATTGGAAAAAATAAAGAATTCATAGGAGGTGCAGGGAAACAAAATTTGTGAATTAGAAAAGGTTAAAAAATCACAGGAAAGTAGGATTTCTGAATTGGAAAAAGAAAATAACTCACTAAAAAAAATTAGTGAAATGGAAAAAAATTCAACGGAGCAAAATAATTCATTTAAAAACTCAATTGGGCATATACAAAAAGAACTAAAAAATGTGAATGAAGAAAATAACTCATTAAAAATTAGGACTGAACAAATAGAAATGAATGATTCATTGAGAAACCAAGAATCAGTCAAACAAAACAAAACAAAAACAACAACAACAACAACAAAAAATGAAAAGCTGGAGAATAACATCAAATACTTACTGGAAAAATCTATAGACCTGGAAAATAGATCTAGGAGAGATAATCTGAGGATCATTGGACTTCCCAAAAAAATATGATAAAAAAAAAGAGCATAGATTCGATTTTACAGTAAAAAAACATCAAAGAGAACTGTCCAGAGATAATAGAAACAGAAGGGAAAATAGGCATTGAAATAATTCATCAAACACCTTCTGAAAAAGACCCTAAAAAAAGAACTCTATAGAACATTGTGGATAAGGTGCAGAATTACCAAACTAAGGGTAAAAATATTGCAAGCAGCAAGGAAAAAACAATTCAAGTATCAAGGTGCCACAATAAGGTTCACTTAAGATCTGGCTGCCTCCACATTAAAGGATCGAAGGGCCTGGAACCTGATATTCCGAAAGGCAAAAGAACAAGGATTGCAACCAAGAATAAACTACCCAGCTAACTTTAGCATTTTCTTTCATGGAAGAAGATGGTCATTTAATGAAACAGAGAAATTACATTTGTTTGTAAGGAAAAAAACCAGACTTAAACAAAAAATTTGACCTATATCCACAAAACTGAAGAGAAGCAGAAAAAGGTAAAAAGAACTGTTGAGAACTGTATCTCTGTTGTGGATATACAGAAAGTCAGCATGGATAATTTGCTTTAACTGATATAATATAAAAAAGGGAAGTAGTAAAGGGAAGGGGATAGTATCAGAAAAAGGGGAAGGAGAGATAAAAAGAGGGAAACTACATCCCAGGAAGAGGCATAGAAAATCTACCATATCTGAGGGAATTTAGAGAGAGGGGGCAAACATTGTGTGAATCTTACTCTCATCAGAGTAGGCTCAAAGAGTAAATAACTGACATATTTGTTTTTCAGAGAATTCTCATTCACCTCGTTAAAAGGGGGGAGAGGAAAAGGGAAAAAGAAAAGGGGAATGAGGGAAGGGAACAAGAAAGGGGAAGTAACTTAAAAGGATGGGGGAGGGCTACTAAAAATGGAAGGCTGTGCATCACAATTGGGGCCTATAAATTAAATATTGGGGAAGGGGTTTGGGGGGGGTTAAGGGATTTTAAAAAAGCATAATCTGGGGATAATATGATGGCAGGAAATACAGAATCAGTAACTTTAGTTGTAAATGTGAATGGGATGAACTCTCCCATTAAACAGAGGTGGATAGCAGACTGAATAAAAAGTCAGAACAATATGTTGTTTACAGGAAACACACTTAAAGCAAGGAGATACATACAGAGTAAAGGTACAAGGTTGGAGCAAAATTTATTATGCTTCAGGTAAAGCCAAAAAAGCAGGGGTTGCCATCCTTATCTCATATCAAGCAAAAGCAGAAATTGATCTAATTAAAAGAGATAAGGAAGGAAACTATATCCCGCTAAAAGGTAGCATAGACAATGAAGCCATATTAATACTAAACATATATGTTTAGTATCTAACTTCCTAAAGGAAAAGTTAAGAGACTTTCAAGAAGAAATAGACAGCAAAACTATAACAGTGGGAGATCTCAACATTGCACTCTCAGAATTAGATAAATCAAACCACAAAACAAATAAGAAAGAAATTAAAGAGGTAAATAGAACATTCGAAAAACTAGGTATGATAGACCTTTGGAGAAAACTGAATGGTGATAGAAAGGAGTATACTTTCTTCTCAGCAGTTCATGGAACCTATACAAAAACTGACCATATGGGACATAAAGATCTCAAAATTAAATGCAGGAAGGCAGAAATAATAAATGCCTTCTTCTCAGATCACAATGCAATAAAAACTGCATTCAATAAGAAGTTAGGGGTAAATAGACCAAAATGTAATTAGAAACTGAATAATCTCATTTTAAAGAATGACTGGGTGAAACAGCAAATTATAGAAACAATTAATAATTTCACCCAAGATAATGACAATGATGAGAAATCATACTAAAATCTGTGGGATGCAGCTAAAGTGGTAATAATAGGAAATTTCATATCTTTAGAGGCTTATTTGAACAAAATAGAGAAAGAGATTAATGAATTGGGCCTGCAACTTAAAGAGCTAGAAAAAGACCAAATTAAAAACCCCCAACCAAAAATGAAACTTGAAATACAAAAATTAAAAGGAGAAATCAATAATATTGAAAGTAAAAAAAACTTTTGAATTAATACATAAAACCAAGAGTTGGTTTTATGAAAAAGCCAATAAAATAGAAAAACCTTTGGTAAATCTGATCAGAAAAATGAAAGAGTAAAATCAAATTGTTAGTCTTACAAATGAAAAGGGGGATCTTTCCACCAATGAAGAGGGAATTAGAGAAATAATAAGGAGTTACTTTGCCCAACTTTATGCCAATTAATTTGATAACTTAAGGGAAATGGATGACTACCTCCAAAAATATACGCTTCCTAGATTAATAGAGGAGGAGGTAAACTGTTTAAATAGTGTTATTTCAGAAAAAGAAATAGAACAAGCTATTAATCAACTCCCCAGGAAAAAATCCCTAGGACCAGATGGATTTATATGTGAATTCTACCAAACATTTAAAGAACAATTAGCTCCAATGTTATATAAATTATTTGAATAAAATAGGGGATGAAGGAGTCCTACCAAACTCCTTTTTTAACACAGACATGGTATTGATACCTAAACCAGGTAGATCGAAAACTGAGAAAGAAAATTATAGACCAATTTCCTTAATGAATATTGATGCTAAAATCTTAAATAAGATATTAGCAAAAAGACTTCAGAAAATCATTCCCTGGATAATACACTATGATCAAGTAGGATTTATACCAGGAATGCAGGACTGGTTTAATATTAGGAAAACTATTAGTATAATCGACCATATTAATAATCAAATTAATAAAAACCATATGATCATTTCAATAGCTGCAGAAAAAGCATTTGATAAAATCTAATATCCATTCCTACTAAAAATACTTGAGAATATAGCAATAAATGGACTATTCCTTAGAATAGTCAGGAGCATATATTTAAGACCGTCAGTATGCATAATATGTAATGGAGATAAACTGCAACCTTTCTCAGTAAGATCAGGAGTGAAAAAAGTTTGCCCACTATCACCATTACTATTCAATATTGTATTAGAAATGCTAGCCTCAACAATAAGAGTGGAGAAAGAGATTAAAGGAATACGAGTGGGTAATGAGGAAATCAAACTGTCACACTTTGCAGATGATATGATGGTATACTTAGAAAACCCCAGAGAAATAATAAAAATATAATAATAATAATATAATAATATAGTAATAATATGATACAATAATAATAAAATAATAATAATTAGAACTAATAATAAAAAGTTATTAGAAATAATTCACAACTTTAGCAATGTTGCTGGATAAAAATAAATGTACATAAATCCTCAGCATTTTTATACATCACCAACAAGGTGTAACAGCAAGAGATACAAAGAGAAATTCCATTCCAAACAAATGTTGAGAGTATAAAATATTTGGGAATCCATCTACCAAAGGAAAGTTGAGCAAAATCACAAAACACTTGCCACAAAAATAAAGTCAGATTTAAATAATTAGAAAGACATTCAGTGCTCTTGGATAGGCCGAATGAATATAATAAAGATGACAATACTCCCCAAACTAATCTATTTATTTAATGTTATACCAATCAGACTCCCAAGAATGACCTAGAAAAAATAACAACAAAATTCATATGGAAAAATAACAGGTTGAGAATTTCAAGGGAATTAATGAAAAAAAAAGTCAGATGAAGGTGGTCTAGGTGTACCTGATCTAAAGCTATATTATATAGCAGCAGTCACCAGAACCATTTGGTATTAGCTAAGAAATAGACCAGTTAATCAGTGGAACAGATTAGGTACAAAGAACAAAAAAAAGGTACAACTATAGCAATCTAATGTTTGACAAACCCAAAGATACCAACATTTGGGATAAAAATTCATTATTTGAAAAAAACTGTTGAGAAAACTGGAAATTAGTATGGCAGAAATTAGATATGGATCCACACTTCACACCATATACCAAGATAAGATCAAAATGGGTCCATGATTTAGTCATAAATAATGAGATCATAAATAGATTAGAGGAACAGAGGATAGTCTACCTCTCAGACCTGTGGAGGATGAAGGAATTTATGACCAGAGGAGAACAAGAGATCATTATTGATCCCAAAACAGATTTTGTTTACATCAAACTAAAATTTTCTATACAAACAATACTAATGCAAACAAGATTAGAAGGGAAGTAACAAATTGGGAAATTATTTTTCCAGTTAAAGGTTCAGATAAAGGTCTCATTTCCAAAAGATATAGAGAACTGACTCTTATTTATAAGAAATCAAACCATTGTACAATTGATAAATGGTCAATGGATATGAACAGACAATTCTCAGATGATGAAATTGAAATAGTGTTCCAAATCACTATTGATCAGAAAAATGCCAATTAAGACAACTTTGGGATACCACTACACACCTGTCAGATTGGCTAAGATTACAGGAACAAATAATGATGAATGTTGGAGGAGATGTGGGAAAACTGGGACACTAATGCATTGTTGGTTGAGTTGTGAATGAATTAGGCCATTCTGGATAGCAATTTGGAACTATGCCCAAAAAGTTATCAAACTGTGCATACCCTTTGATCCAGCAGTGCTACTACTTGGCTCATATCCCCCCAAAATACTAAAGAGCAGAAAGGAAGCTGTATATGCCAAAATGTTTGTGGCAGCTCTTTTCATAGTGGCTAGAAATTGGAAAATGAATGGATGCTCATCAATTGGAGAATGGTTGTGTAAATTATGGAATATGAAGGTTATGGAATATTATTGCTCTGTAAGAAATGACCAACAGGATGCATTCAGAAAGGTTTAGAGAGACTTATATGAACTGATGCTGAGTGAAATTAGCAGAACCAGAAGATCACTATACACTTCAACAACAATACTGTATGGGGATGCATTCTGATGGAAGTGGATATCTTCAAAATAAAGATCTAACTCACTTCCAGTTGATCAGTAATGGACAGAAACAACTACACCCAGAGAAGGAACACTGGGAATTGAATGTAAACTGTTAGCACTACTGTCTATCTACCCAAATTACTTATACTTTCAGAATCCAATACTTATTGTGCAACAAGAAAATGGTATTTACACACGTGTATTGTATCTAGGTTATACTGTAAAACATGTAAAATGTATTGGGATTGCCAGTCATGTAGGGGCGGGAGTGGAGGGAGGGAGGGCTAAATTTGGAAAAATGAATATAAGTGATAATTTTATTAAAAAAATTACTCATGCATATGTACTGTCAAAAATTTTTACAAGTTTAAAATTAATTTAAAAAAAAAGAATTTACCTACAAAACCAGTATTATAGTAAAATGCTTATGTAATAACATTTTAGAAAAAGAAATTTAATAAGTCATGAATGAAACTGACGTGGAAAAATTTTCTGGAACAGATGGATTTACAAGTCAATTCTACTAAACATTAAAAAAAACTAATTTCAATATTATTAAAGAATTAGTGGAAAAAAAAAGTTAAAGATGGAGTCCTACCAAATTATTTGTATGACACAAATATCATGCTGATAACTAAATCAGGAAGAGACAAAAAGAGAAAGAAATAATAAATAAATTTCCCTAATGAATACTGAGGCAAAAACTTTAAATACAATACTATTTTAAAGAGAAAATAACAATTTGTGACAGGAATAATACATTATGAAAAGGTGGGATTTATACTAGCCATGCAGGGCTAGTTCTATAATAGGAAGACTATCTGTATAATTGACCATATCAATAATAAATGTAACAGAAATATATTACATGAAGAGATATTTAAAAAGCTTTTGACAAAATACAGGACTCATTCCTATTTTTTTTAACTTGGATCAATGCACAATGGGATAAAAAACTGCATACATTTTTACTAGCAATACCATAAATATATCTATATTCCAAAGAGATTGTAAAAATAGAAAAGAAGCCACATGTAGAAGAAATTATAGCAGCTCTTTTTGTTTTGGCAAAGAATTAGAAATTTAAGTGATACCCATTGATTGTGGAATGGCTGAACAGTGTGTAATATATAAATGTGCTGGAATATACATCATGCTATAAGTAGTGATAAGCCAAAAGATTTCAGAAAAAAACAGGATTTATATGAACTGTTTTCGAGTAAAGTGAGCAGAACCAATAAAATATTGTACACAAAAAAGCAACATTATATGATGATCAATTATTATAGCCTTAGCTCTACAATAATCATCCAAAATAATTCAAAAATAAATTGAAATAGAAAATGCTATGCACATTCAGAGAGAAAAAGAACTATAGGTTCTGAATGCAGATTGAAGTGTACTATTTTCATTTTATTCCTTGTGTTTTTGTTTTGTGTTGTTTGCCTTTTCTTTCCATTTCTTCATTTTGTTCTGATTGGAGGGAGGGAGAAACATTTTGTACTCAAAATCTCATAAAAATGAATGTTGAAAACTTTCTACATGTAATTTCAAAAAATATTAAGTACAAAAAAGGGACATCTCTCTAAATATAATAATACTAAAACTAATACCAATAACAGATAACTTTGTACACTTAATATATGCGAGACATTCTGGTAAATGCTTTATAATTATTATCTTAGTCAATTTTCATAACTTTTGGAAGTAGTTGCTATTATTATCCACATTTCACAGATGAGAAAACTAAGGCAAAAGTTAAAAGACTTGCTGAAGTCACAGAGTTACTAAGTGTTTGAACATTAATTTGAAATATTTTCCTGCTTTCAGAGGTAGTATTTTTTTCCCTGACACCACACTTGTAATGAATAAAAGAAGATGAATATTATATCATTAGTGATCAGAACATAGCAAAATTATTAAAATGGCGATATAACTTAAATTACAGGTCATGTGACATAGAATAAAATAAAATGTTTTATAGTTCTAGGAAAAATAATGGAAGAAATGGATGTAGATCAATATAAGGTAAAATTATTTATTTAAAAGTACAAATGAATAAGACCTAAATTATTAAATATGGTATCATGTCATTAAATAGTAAAGATTAAAATAAATTGATACTGTTTGTATATATGAACATTTATAAATTGCATACCTTATTGCTAAATAAACTGAGCATATGTCAGCACTTTGTTTAGGACCTATTTTATCAATTATTGGTTTTAAGTAATAAAAATTTAATGTTTACATTAAGTATTAAGTTAAGAATAATTTTATGATCTGTTTGGAAATAAAGTAGGGATTTGAATCCCAGAACTCTATGAATTAAATTTAGCACCAGAGTATTTTTAGTTCCTGAAATTTATTTATTAGGGTTATAATGGAACTGTGTAGAATGATGACATTATCTAATATGAGAACTGGATGATACATTAGAGAGAATCTATTCCAGTCACAACTATATTTTACAGCTGATGAAACTGAGATTGAGAGTGTTTTGTCCATTTTTGCTAGGATCACATAGTCCAGTAGATGGAACCAGGGTCTAGTGGTTTGAGATTGATGTTCTTTTTAAGACACCATACAGTTTAACCCATGATTGAAACTATTGAAATAGTTAGGACCTTATTTTGAAAATATAAATTGCTAGAAAAATTAGAATGGGTCTCATAGAAATGAAAGACAGCATAATTTATAATATTGTACTGACCTTACAGTATTATAGTCAATATAAAACAATATACTCCAAATATGTACAAGACAAATATAAAAGATTCATTTTAAATGAAGAACACAAAAATTACCAATATTTCCTCCCTAAGCTATAGCAAGAGGGAGAATTCTTACCTCACAAAGGGATAAAAAATTATTATTGAAGGTTGAATTAATAATTTTGATTACATAAAATGTAAAAATATCTATATGTGCAAAATGAATGCAGTTAGAAAGAAAAAAAAGAAAAAGGGGAGAAAGGGTAAGATCTGATATTATTTATAAAAATGGTTTTAAATGTATAAATCAAGAGCCATTTCTCAGTAAAGATTATGAGTAATCAGGCCTGAAATGGAAAAAAATATATATATCAACAACATGATCTAAGTCATATTCATAAGCTCTAATACTGAACAAAATTGAGTAATCATAGAATAACAGGATAATTTTAATATTATGGTGTCATTTTATCTTAAGGAGGCAGATGGGTAGCATAGTAGATAAGATATCTGATTTGGAGTCAGGAAAATCTGAGTTAAATCTGATCTTAGATACTTAACGACCTGTATGGCCTTTAGCAAGACATTTGCCTCATCCATAAAATCAGCTGGATAAAGAAATGCAAATTTAATTTTTTTGTCTTTGCCAAGAAAACTGGTTATGAAGAGTTGGATATGATTGAATAACAGTTTTAGCTCAAACTCAGTTTAGCATAATTTCAGGATAAAGAGGATTATCCAATTGTGAACACTAGAATAAAACCTATTTCAAAGATAAATCATCTCTGCAAAATTATAATTAAATCATGCAGAAAACATTTGTAGTCTTGACCTACAAGATTAGGGAGTTTCTTTTGAAAGCATTATCTTTTCCCCTTTTCAATAGTATCTTATTTTTCCAAATATATATACAGATAGTTTTCAACATTTATTTGTGTAAGATTTTGCATTCCAAATTTTTTCTTCCTCCCTACCTTAACCTACTCTCCCTTAAAACAGAAAGGAACCTTAAATAAGGTAAAAACATTCAATTCTTTTAAATATATTTCCATGTTTATCATGTTGTGCAAAAAAAAAAATCATACCCAAAGGGAACAAACTACAAGAAAGAAAAACAAAAACAAACAAACAAACCAACAAAAAACAAAAATGGGAAAATACTATGCTTTAATCTCCTCTTGTCTCCATACTTCTCTCTTTGGATGCAGATGACATTTTTCATCCCAAATCTATTGGAATTTCCTTGAATCACTGTATTTTTTGAGAAGAACCAAGTCTATCACAATTGATCATCACATAATTTTGTTACTATGTGCAATGTTCTCTTGGTTCTGCTCACTTCATTCAGCATTGGTTCAGGTAGGGTTTCCAGATTTTTCTTAAAGGACAGTAATATTTCATTACATTCATATACCAACTAATTTAGCCATTCCCCAACTAATGAACATCCACTCAATTTCCACTTCCTTGCCACTACAAAAAAGGTTCCTACAAACATTTTTGTGCTCGTGGGTACTTTTTCCTCGATTATGATCTCTTTGGAATACAGATCCAGTAGAGAGACTGCTGGATCAAAAGGTATGTAGAGTTTTATAACCCCTTGAACTTGAAATTGCTCACCAGAATGGTTTGATCAGTTCATAATTTGCCTTAGTATTCCAGTTTTCCCACATCCACTCCAATATGTATCTTTATGTTTTGTTTTGTTTTTTTTGTTATCTTAGCCAATCTGAGAGGTGTGAGATGGCACCTCAGAATGTCCTAATTTGCATTCCTTTAATCAATAGTAATTTAGCCAAATGATGAGAAATAACTTTAAGTTCTTTACCTGAAAGTTGTTTAATCATATCCATTGATGATTTATCATTTGGAGAATAGTTATATTTTTAAATATATATTTTATACATTTTGTCCAAAGTTGGGAATATTGTGGTTCAGACGCAGTTATATACCAACCACATTGATGATTTAAATTCACGCAAAAGTTGGATCATAGCCACACCTTAATCATCAGAATTTTATTGCTATCCTAGTGGTTAGTTGTAGAGGGCTGGAACTCTGGAAAAATATACTTGAAACAAGGATACTTATAGCAGGGTGTTTACTCAGTGTGATTGATGAGACAGTGGTTCTGTAGTTCATATATACTTAGAGAAAGACAGAGAGAGAGAGAGAGAGAGAGAGAGAGAGAGAGAGAGAGAGAGAGAGAGAGAGAGAGAGAGAGAAAGAGAGAGAAAGAGAGGGAGAGGGAGAGAGTGACTCCAGCTCAGACTCCAGACTCCTGACTTAAGAATAAAGACTCCAGACTTTATCCCTGACTATCCTCATGGTGACTCTCCTAAGACCAAGGAAGCTAGCCTGAACATTACAATTCATACTTTCTTAGTAGATAACTTTATTCAGCTCACATTTTTTTCTTGTTTGTTACTGCTTACATTTTCCTATGTGTTTTCATCTAACAGAATGTAAGCTCCTTAAGGACAGGGATTATTTTGTTTGTTATTGTCTTAACATATTCAATGCCTAGCATAGCATCTATCAAGTTTGAAGAAATTAGAATGATTGTCGATTGATGAGTACATAGACCTCTCAAAGTTAATTCCTAGTCTAGTTCTTATTTTTAGAGTAAATATATTATGCTTTGATCCATATTCAGTTTTCGTAATTCTCTCTCTGGAGGTGGATGCCATTACAAGTCAATTGGCATTGCTTGGGACACCTCATTATCAAAAAAAAAAAAAAAAAAAAGCTAAATCCATCGCTGTTGATCATTACATAATCTTCTTTTTAATGTCCATATTATTTTCTTAGTTATGCTCAATAGCATCAGTTCACATATATATTTCTGATCTTTTCTGAAGTTAGACTGCTCATAAATTTATAGAAAAATAACATTCCCTTATATTCATATACCATAATTTATCCAGCCATTCCCCAACTAATGGGCATCCCCTCAATTTCTAGTTTTTTCCAGTACAAAAAAAAAAAAAAAAGCTGTTACAGACATTTTTGAATATGTGGATCATTTTCACTCTTTTATGGTCTCATTGGGATATAGATCAAGTAGAGATACTGTTTGATCCAATGTCATGCATAGTTTTATAGCTTTTGGACATAGTTCCAAATTGCTCTCCAGAATGACTAGATCATTTCATAACTCCACCCACAATTAGTGTCCCAGTTTTCCCACACCCCCTGCAAAATTCTTCATTTTCTTTTCCTCTCATCTTAATCAATCTAAGAGGTGTGAAGTGGTACCTCAGAGTTGTTTTAATTTGCATTTTTCTGATCAATAGTGATTTATAGCATTTTTTCTATATGTCTAGAAATGCCTTTAATTTTTTCATCTAAAATTGTGTTTTCATATCCTTTTGTCCATTTATCAATTGAAAAATTAATTAATATCAATTAATGTTAAGTAAAGTAATCGATGTGCTCCAAGTGAAACCTGCATTACATGAAATTATAGTGGTATGTTCCTTTCATCTTTGAATTGAAAACTTTGTGATAAGTTGGATTTGATTGTGACATTTGAGTTTTTTTCTTTTCCTCTGTAACCTGCAGTCTAAATACTTAGCAAATATTAATATTATGGTAGTTTATTCTGCAAGATTTTATTAATCCACACTCAAGAGATATAAACATTTAGCTGTGGCTTTAATAATTATCTTCAACAATACTTACAATGATATATGTCTAAATACTTTCCTACTCTATTTTTTTTTTTCTAGAGAATAATAGCAAGGGCTTGTAATTGAGCTGGGAATGATTAAGAAGCACAACCTGCCACTATTTTGTGGACTACTGAACTCTAGTTTTTCCTTTCATTAAGTTCCTAACTCACTGAAAGATGATAATGGTGATAAAACATATGATATATTTACTACTTAAGAACATATTTTAATTTTCTGACAAATTTAAACTTTCAGAATGATAAACATTATGAAAATTAAAGCTACAGCCAAAATAATTTTGGCAAAGTTATTCTCACCATCTAAGTATATTGTATAATGAGCAAGCATTCCAGTTTCTTTGTATGCATTAATACTATGCAGAATTTTTCATGTCCTATATCACCGTCATTTTTCTGTATTTCACCATTGGCCGCATCAATTGTCATTTAAATGCTCTAAATAATGTGTTCTCTTCCCTGTTATATTAAATTATTTCTATCAAGGCTAATGATTTTCTGATTTCTACATGCCAGTGGTTTGTGCAGTAATGAATGATGTCTCTCTGTGCATGTTGCAAAACTATATTTTACATATCCATTTAAAGGATCATTAGTTAAGTTAATACCTTTTCAATCTGATAGTATCAACCATTTTTGTAAAGGATATTCTAATTTTATATAATGCAGTGTTTCTTATGTACAAAAAAAAAGACAAAGTTTGATTTCTTTGTAAAAGTTCTTGTATGAGTTTTGAAGAAACAACTGGAATACTATATATACTAACCTGTTTTAATAATACTTTCCTGACCTAAGAATTCCATATTTTGATGAAATCACAAATATTGCGATTATTCTATTCTTTTTACTAGTTGACATATCAAATTATTTAGGTTCTTAACATAGTCAAACACCCACATTTTTCTATTTTTACTTCAACTTATCTTTTTAACTTTTCAACATTTTCATTTTTATGTTGTCTTTGTTCATAATACAGGTTATCTGCATTTGAAAGAGGAGATCCTATTCTAATCTACTATAGTTATCTCAAGTAATATCTTTTTAATAATCTAAAATAAAAAGATTCTGTGTCTTTTCTTATTTCATTCAACGGAGGCATTAGTTTATAAGTTTCAATTATTGGTTTTATTTTTATGAATTTGTTTTCTGAACTTAATTAGGAAAACAAGTATTTCCATGACAAAGTAGAATAGGAAAAAAAAAATTGCAGGTGAAACTCATTAATTATTATGTACAACTTGATTTTACTTTTGAGTAAATAATGTTATAATACAACAATATTTTCCCCTTCCCTCCCCTTAACTTAAAGATGGATTCATTAACCAAATGTAAAGAAACACACATAGAATTATATCTATACATATACATGTAAATATATTTCTATGTATATATCTGTATCAATCTCACTATATATATATATATACATACATGCATTTATACATGTATATTATATATATATGTATGTGTGTGTGAAATCATTCTATATGGATTCATATTTACCAGTTCTTAATCCAGATGCATTTAGAGTCCTTAGTTAATTTTGGTATTTAAAATAATCAAAATAACATGGTTATTCAGAGTTATTAAAAACAAAATTGCTGGGAGGGACAGCGCCAAGATGGTTGGAGAGGAGACACAACTTTGTTTGACTTCCTCTGACCTTCTCTCAAACCAACAATAGATTAAGCCTTTAAACTGGTTTTGGAGTCACAGAACCCACAAATATTTGTAGTATAACACATTTCCAGAAGAAGATACCTTGGTGGAACTTCAGAACACATCTCTTTCAAGCGGGCAGGGGAACATTCTGCAGAGCCCAGACAGCAGCAAAGAGAAACTGTGGCAAGGAGCTAGGGCTAGGAGCCAGAGGGTTAGGATTCCTGCAAAAGGGAATCTTCCATGAGCCTATTAGGCAACTCTATCCTGGTTGCAAGTAGGTGGTTTGGCAGATTTGCTATGAAAAGCAAATTGTAAGCTGCTGAACCCCAGAAAAAGACAAGACCTGGCCACAATTACCCAGCATCTGAAGCCATTCAGCAGAAGTGCCCCAGTGCAAACTAAAGGAGTTGTCACTCCTTTGCATTAAGAGCAGACTTCAACCCTTAAAAACCGAGTAAAAAAAATCAAAGAACTTTCATCATAGACAGCTTTTATGTAGGGAGAGAATTATAAACCTAAATCCTGAGGTTCCTAAAGGAAAGAGACTCTAAAATTAAAACTCCAAAGAATATTGTGGCAAAATTTCAGAACTATCGAACCAAGGAAAAGATATTGCAAGCAGCCAAAAAGAAACAATTTAAATACCAAGGAGCCACAATCAGGGTTACCCAAGACCTAGAACTTCCACCTAAAGAGAATAAGGGCTTGGAACTTGATATTCCAAATGGCCAAACAAAACAAAACAAAATGCTACAAAACAAAACCATTGGATTACAAATTACAACCAAAAACAAGCTATCCAGTTAAAATTAGCATTATCTTTCAAGGAAGAAGATGAAACTTCATTGATATAGGTGAATTTCATTTGTTTCTGATGAAAAGACCAGAACTGAACAAAAAGAAACTCATCTCCAAACACAGAAATTAAGAGAAGCATAAAAAGATAATAAAAGAACACTTGAGAACTTTATTTCTGTTATGGGTATATGTAGAGAATATGGGTATGATTTGATTTTATTATGATGATATGAAAAAGAAACTTAAGGTGGGAAGGATATTGAGGGAAAAAAGGGAAAAGGAGGTAAAATAAGGGAAATTACATTTTACAGACTGATAAAGAGGATTTATTATAAGTAAGGAAAAGACAGGAGGGAGATTAGCATTGTGAAATCTTACTCTAATCATATTTAGGTAAAAGAGAGAATATCAAACATACTTGATTTCAGACAGAAACTTGTCTCACTTTATAGGAAAGTGGGAGGGGAAAGGGGAAAAGAAAGAAGGATAATGGAAAGGTAAACAGAAGTAATAAGGGAAAGGTATAAGAAATTTGGAGGAGTTCTAAAGGAAGGCGGTTATTTGAGGGAAGTGGTCAATAGAAGCAAAATACAGAGCAGGAGGGAAGGGGGAAAGGAAAGAGAAAAGCATAATAAGGGTAAATAAGATGGCAGGAAATGCAAAATTAGTTATTTTAATTGTGAATGTGAATGGGATGAACTCCCCCATAAAGTGGAAGTAGATAGTAACCTGGGATTAAAAGCCAGAATCCTAAAATATGTTGTTTATAAAAAATACATTTAAAACAAGTAAAGGTAAAAGACTGGAGCAGAATCTATTATGTTTCAGTCAAAGTAAATAAAGCAAGGATAGGAATCCTGATCTCAGACAAAGTAAAAGCCAGTATAGATCTAAGAGATCCTTCTATAGGATATCTAGAAATAAGAAAGGAAACTACATTTTACTAAAGGGCACCATAGATAATGTATCAATATCAATACTAAACATATATGCAACAAGTGGTACATCCAAATTCCTAGAAGAGAAGTTGAGATATGAAAGAAAAAATATTCAACAAAACTATAGTAGTGAGGTATCTCAACCTTGCTATCTCAGAACTAGATAAAATAAAACAAAAAATAAATAAGAAAGAAGATAAGGAGGTAAACAGAATGTTATAAAAGCTAAGTATGATAACTCTTTGGAGAAAATTGAATGGAAACCAAAAGAACTTTATTTTGTTCTCAGCAGTCCATGGAACCTATACCAAAACTGACCATATGTTAGGTCATGAAAAACTCAAAATCAAATGCAGGCAGGCAAAAATAGTAAATGCATTTTTTTTTAGATCATGATGCAATAAAATAACATACAATAACAAGCCAGGAGAAAATAAAGCAAAAAATAATTGGAAACTAAATAATATAATCCTAAAGAAAGAATAGGTAACATATCAAATCATAAGGACAAATAACTACATCCAAGAGAATGCCGATAATAAAACAACATACCAAAATTTGTGAAATGCATCCAAAACAGTTATTAAAGTAAAATTTATATCTCTAAATATTAACTTGCATAAAATAGAGAAAGAGTAGGTCAATAAATTGGGTTTACAACTCAAAAAGATATAAAAAGAACAAATATAAAATCATCAATTAGATACCAAATTTGAAATTCTGAAAAAGAGAGATTAATACAATTTAAAATTAAAAAAAAAAACAACTATTGAATCAATAAATAAAGCTAAGAGTTGGTTTTGTAAAAAAAATGTTGATAAACTTTTAATTAATGTGATTAGAAAAAGGAAAGAAGAAAATCAAATTGTTAGTCTCAAAAATGAACAGGAAAATCTTTCCCACAAGGAAAAGGAAATTAGAGTAATAATTATAATTTTTTTTTGCCCAGCTATATGTCAATAAATCTGATAGTCAAAGTGAAATGGCAGAATATCTATAAAAATATAGATTGCCCAGGTTAATAGAAAAGGAAATACATTATTTAAATAGTCCTTTTTAGAAAAAGAAATAGAACAAGCTATTAATCAACTCCCTAAGAAAAAAATATCTAGGGCCAGATTTATTTACATGTCAGTTCTACCAAATATTTAAAGAACAATTAATTCCAATTCTATATAAACTATTTGAAAAAATAGGAAAAAAAGGAGTCCTACTAAATTCTTTTTATGTCATAGACATAGTACTGATAACTAAACCAGGTAGGGGGAAAGCAGAGAAAGAAATTATAGACCAATCTCCCTAATAAATATTGATACAAAAATCTTAAATAAAATATTATCAAAGAGATTACAGAAATGATGAAGGAAGTTTTATACTAGGAATGCAGGGCTGGTTCAATATTTGAAAAACTATTAGCATAATTGATTATATCATAGTCAAGCTAACAAAAATCACATGACAATCTCAATAGTTGCAGAAAAAAAAAATCTGATGAAATCCAACTCCCATTCCTATTTAAAATGCTAGAGAGTACAGGAATAAATGATCTTTTCCTTAAAATGATCAGTAGCATCTATTTAATAACATCAGCAAGCATAATCTGTAATGGGGATACAAAATCATGAGTGAAACAAAGTTGCCCACTATCACCATTACTATTGAATATTGTATTAGAAATGTTAGTTTTAGCAATAAGAGAAGAAAAAGAGATTAAAGGAATTAGAGTAGGTCATGATGAAACCAAATTATTATTTGTTGCAGATGATATGATGTTATACTTAGAAAACTCGAGAGAATTAACTAAAAAGCTTTCAGAAACAATTCACAACTTTAGCAAAGTGGCAGGATACAAAATAAAGTCACAGAAATCATGAGCATTTGTGTATATTACCAACAAAGTTCAGTAGGAGGTGATACATAAGGTAGTTTATCTTTTAGAAAATGGACAAGGAAGGAATATGTTTCCAAAGAAGAACTGGAATTCATAATTGAACACCAAATAGATAATTTTGATTTTGTTAAGTTAAGTTAAATATTTTTGTACAATCAAAACTAATGCAGACAAGATTAGAAGGGAAGCAATAAATTTGGAAACGTTTTACATTTAAGTGTTCTTATAAAAGCCTCATTTCTAAAATATATAGAGAATTGGCCCAAATTTATGAGATATCAAGCCATTCTCTAATTGATAAATGGTCAGAAGATATGAAAAAACAGTTTTCAGATAAAGAAATTAAAATCATTTCTAATCATATGACAAGATGCAATATAATCATTATTGATCAGAGAAATGCAGATTAAGACAACTCTGTGACACCACTATCCACTTCTGAAATTGGCTGAGATGACAGAAAAATATAATGATGGATGTTGTAGGGGATGTGGGATGTGATAAAACTGAACACTAAAACAATATTGGTGAAACTGTGAATGGATCCAAACATTTTGGAGAGTAATTTGGAACTATGCCCAAAGGGCTATCAAACTGTGAATACTCTTTGATCCAGTAGTGTTTCTACTGAGCTCCTATCCCAAAGAAATCTTAAAGGAGGGAAAAGGGCCCATATGAGCAAAAATGTTTTTGTGGTGGCAAGAAACTGGAAACAATGTTTGCCCATCATTTGGAGAATGATTGAATAAGTTATGGTATATGAATGTTTTGGAATATTATTACTTTGTAAGAAATGATCAGGAAGATGATTTTAGACAGGCTTGGAGAGACTTACATGAACTGATGCTAAGTGAAATGAGTAGAACCAGGCCATCATTGTACGTGGCAACATCAAGATTATATGAAGATCAATGGGACTATTTAGACTACTTAATTCTTCCTCTGTTAATCTGGGCAAGCTATATTTTTGAAGGTATTCTTCCATTTCATTTAAGTTATCGAATTTATCGGCATAAAGTTGAGCAAAGTAGCTCCTAACTATTGTTCTAATTTCCTCTTCATTAGTGGTGAGTTCACCCTTTTCATTTTCAAGACTATCAATTTGCTTTTTCTCTTTCCTTTTTTTAATCAGGTTTACTAAGGGTTTGTCTATTTTGTTGGTTTTTTCATAAAACCAACTCTTAGTTTTATTAATTAATTCAATAGTTTTTTTACTTTCAGTTTTATTAATCTCACCTTTTATTTTTTGAATTTCAAGTTTTGTGTTTGTCTGGGGGTTTTTAATTTGTTCCTTTTCTAGCAATTTTAGTTGTAAACCCAATTCGTTGGCCCTCTCTTTCTCTATTTTATGCAAGTAGGCCTGTAGAGATATAAAACTTCCCCTAATTACTGCTTTGGCTGTATCCCACACATTTTGGTATGATGTCTCATTATTGTCATTTTCTTGGGTGAAGTTATTAATTATGTCTATGATTTGCTGTTTTACCCAATCATTCTTTAGTATAAGATTATTTAGTTTCCAATTATTTTTTGGTCTATTTTCCCCGGGCTTTTTATTAAATGTTATTTTGATTGCATTATGGTCTGAAAAGGATGCATTTACTATTTCTGCCTTACTGCATTTGATTTTGAGGTTTTTATGCCCTAGTATATGATCAATTTTTGTATAGGTTCCATGAACTGCTGAGAAGAAAGTATATTCCTTTCTGTCTCCATTTAGCTTTCGCCAAAGATCTATCATATCAAACTTTTCTAGTATTCTATTTACCTCTTTGACTTCTTTCTTATTTATTTTGTGGTTTGATTTATCTAATTCTGAGAGTGCAAGGTTGAGATCTCCTGCTATTATAGTTTTGCTATCTATTTCCTCTTGCAGCTCTCTTAATTTCTCTTTTAAGAATTTAGATGCTGCACCACTTGGTGCATACATGTTTAATATTGATACTGCTTCACTATTGATGCTTCCCTTTAGCAGGATATAATGCCCTTCCTTATCTCTTTTAATTAGATCAATTTTTGTTTTTGCTTGATCTGAGATGAGGATGGCTACTCCTGCTTTTTTGGTTTTGCCTGAAGCATAATAGATTCTGCTCCACCCTTTTACTTTTAGTTTGAATGTCTCATCCTGTTTCAGGTGTGTTTCCTGTAAACAACATATAGTAGGATTCTGACTTTTAATCCAGTCTGCTAACTGCTTCCTCTTTATGAGGCAGTTTGCCCCATTCACATTTATGGTTAGAAGGACTAATTCTATATTGCTTGCCATCCTATTAACCCCTGGTTATGCTTTTCCCCTTTCCTTCCCTTTTACCCTCCTATCCAGTATTAAACTGGTAAACAGCACTTGCTTTTCACAGCCCTCCCTTTTTAGGATCCCTCCCCCACCTTAAAGATCCTCCCCTTGTTTTACCCCTTTTCCTCGAAATTACTGTATTCCCTTCCCCTTAGCTTACTCCTTCCCTTTCACTTTTCAATGAAGTGGAAGAAGTTTCACCATAAATCGAATATGTCTATTGATACACGCTATGTTCATCTCCCTCCTTTCTTTCTCTCAGATATAATAGGTTACCTTTGCCTCTTCATGAGATGTAGTACCACCACTTTATACTTTTTTTATGATATAATCTCCTTTCCACCTCTAGTTTCTAAGACAAATTGTACATATATTCTTTACATATTTTTTTGACAGAAGTATAGTTCTCAAGATTTCTTTTTACCTTTTTTAGAAGTCTCTTGAGTTCTGTATTTGAAGATCAAACCTTTTATGTAGGTCTGGTTTTTTCATCAAAAATAGATGGAATTCATTTATTTCGTTAAATGTCCATCTTCTTCCCTGGAAAACGATGCTCATTCTTGCTGGGTAAGTTATTCTTGGCTGCATACCAAGTTCCTTAGCCTTTCAGAATATCATGTTCCAGGCCCTGCGTTCTTTTAATGTGGACGCTGCTAGATCCTGTGTTATCCTTATTGTGGATCCTCTATATCTGAATTGTTTTTTTCTAGCAGCTTCCAATATCTTTTCCTTTGTCTGATGGTTCTTGAACTTGGCCACTATATTTTTGGCGTTTTGATTTTAGGGTCCCTTTCAGTAGGTGATCGATGAATTTTTTCAATGTCTATTTTACCCTCTGTTTCCAAAACGTCTGGGCAGTTCTCTTTGATAATTTCCTTGAAAATGGTGTCCAAGCTCTTTTTTTCCTCCCATTTTTCAGGGAGTCCGATTATTCTCAAATTGTCTCTCCTGGATCTGTTTTCCAGGTCTGTTGTCTTTCTGGTAAGGTACTTGACAGTCTTTTCAATTGTTTCATTTCTCTGGTTTTGCTTGACTCCCTCTTGGTTTCTCCTTGAGTCATTCATTTCTACTTGTTCCAGTCTAATTTTCAATGATGTATTTTCTTCACTCACTTTTTTTATATCTCTTTGTAATTGTCCAATTGAGTTTTTATCTTCTATGGAATTTTTTTCCATTTTATCCATTTTATTTTTTAGAGAGCTGATTTCTTTTTCCAGCTCACTAATCCTGTTTTCCTTGGAGTTGTTTACCTTTTCCAGCTCACTAATCCAAGAGGGAGCAGACTTCAAATGCTGAGGAGACTAGGAACAGACTGTCCCCAGATGTATCCCCTGGGAGGGATATAAGCTGCTCCTCAATACAAAAGAACCTCATAGAGGAAATCAAAAAGGCTCTCACAAGAGAGCTGGAAGAGAAATGGGAAAAGGAAAGGGAAGCTTGGCAAGAGAGCCTGGAGAAGTCATCCCATGCATTCAAAGACAGAGTGGATAAGGAAATCAAATCATTGAGAAACAAGATTAGTGAGCTGGAAAAGGTAAACAACTCCAAGGAAAACAGGATTAACAAGGCAGAAATAATAAATGCATCCTTTTCAGACCACAATGCAATGAAAATTACATTCAATAAAAAGCCAGGGGAAAATAGACCAAAAAATAATTGGAAACTAAATAATCTTATACTAAAGAATGATTGGGTAAAACAGCAAATCATAGACATAATTAATAACTTCATCCAAGAAAATGACAATAATGAGATGTCATACCAAAATGTGTGGGATACAGCCAAAGCAATAATAAGGGGAAATTTTATATCTCTAGAGGCCTACTTGCATAAAATAGAGAAAGAGAGGGTCAATGAATTGGGCTAGAAAAGAAACAAATTAAAAACCTCCAGACAAACATGAAACTTGAAATTCTAAAAATAAAAGGTGAGATTAATAAAATTGAAAGTAAAAAAAAAAAAAACTATTGAATTAATTAATAAAACTAAGAGTTGATTCTATGAAAAAACCAACAAAATAGACAAACCCTTAATAAACCTGATTAAAAAAAGGAAAGACAAAAAGCAAATTGTTAGTCTTGAAAATGAAAAAGGGAGAACTCACCACTAATGAAGAGGAAATTAAAACAATAGTTAGAAGCTACTTTGCTCAACTTTATGCCAATAAATTCGATAAGTTAAATGAAATGGAAGAATACCTTCAAAAATATAGCTTTCCCAGATTAACAGAGGAAGAAGTAAGTAGTCTAAATAGTCCCATTTCAGAAAAAGAAATAGAACAAGCTATTAACCAACTCCCTAAGAAAAAATCCCCAGGACCAGATGGATTTATATATGAATTCTACCAAACATTTAAAGAACAACTAACTCCAATGCTATATAAACTATTTGAAAAAATAGGGATTGAAGGAGTCCTACCAAATTCCTTTAATGACACAGACATAGTACTGATATCTAAACCAGATAGATTGAAAACTGAGAAAGAAAACTATAGACCCATCTCCTTAATGAATATTGATGCTAAAATCTTAAATAAGATATTAGCAAATAGACTTCAGAAAATCATCCCCAGGATAATACACTATGATCAAGTAGGATATATACCACGAATACAGGGCTGGTTTTATATTAGGAAAACTAATAGTGTAATTGACAATATTAATAATCAAAATAATAAAATCTTATGATCGTCTCAATAGATGCAGAAAAAGCATTTGATAAAAGCCAACACCCATTCCTACTAAAAACACTTGAGAGTATAGGAATAAATGGACTATTCCTTAAAATAATGAGATATATTTAAAACCATCAGTAAACATCATATGTAATGGTGATAAACTGGAAGCTTTCCCTGTAAGATCAGAAGTGAAACAAAATTGCCCACTATCACCATTACTATTCAATATTGTACAAGAAATGCCAACCTTCGCAATGAGAGCCGAGAAAGAAATTCAAGGAATTAGAGTAGGTAATGAGGAAATCAAACTATCACTCTTTACAGATGTCATGATGGTATACTTAGAGAACCCCAAAGACTCTGCTGAAAAGCTATTAGAAATAATTCAGAACTTTAGCAAAGTTGCAGGTTGCAAAATAAATCCACATAAATACTCAGCATTTTATACATTACCAACACAATCCAACAGCAAGAAATACAAAGAGAAATTCCATTCCAAATAACTGTTGATAGTATAAAATATTTGGGAATATATTATCTACCAAAGGAAAGTCAGTAATTATATGAGCAAAATTACAAAACACTTGCCACAAAAATAAAGTCAGATTTAAATAATTGGAAAGACATTGAGTGCTCTTGCATAGGCTGAGCAAATATAATTAAGATGACAATACTCCCTAAACTAATCTATTTATTTAGTGCTATACCAATCAGACTCCCAAGAAACTATTTTAATGACCTAGAAAAAATAACAACAGAATTCATATGGAGTAACAAAAGGTGGAGAATTTCAAGGGAAGTAATGAAAAAATAATTAAATGAAGGTGGTCTAGCTATTCCTGATCTAGAACTATACTATAAAGCAACAGTCTCCAAAACCATTTGGTATTGGCTAAGACATAGAAAAAATTGATCAGCGGAATAGGTTAGATTCACAGGTCAAGATAGTGAATAAAAGTAGCAATCTAGTGTTTGACAAACCTAAAGATCTCAACTTTTGGGATAAGAATTCATCATTTGACAAAATCTTCTGGGAAAACTGGAAATTAGTATGGTAGAAACTAGGCATGGACCCACATTTAACACCACATACTAAGACAAGATCAAAATGATTCCAAGATTTAGGCATAAAGAATGAGATCATGGGGCGGAGCCAAGATGGTGGAGAAGATACACATGAATTTGTAAGCTCCCTTCTTCCCTCATTACCAATTAGTTAAATCAACCTCAGAACTAACTCTGGACTGATAGAAACTACAAGGATTGGAAGCACAACGTACCAGCTGAAGATAATCTGGAGTTTCAACATAAAAGGTCAGTTCCAAGGGGAGGAAGAAAAAAGGCCAGCACAGACGGGTAGGTGCTAGCACACTGTGCTGATCACACTGGGGAGAACTCTGGGATCAGAGAAGCCATTGAGATAGAGGAATCTGGTACAGGCTGTTAGCTCTTCTCTCCTTATAAAACAGCAGTTCAGTAGAGAAATCAAGCCACTTTAAAATATAAAGCTAGATACTAGAACCACCCCAATCCAGAAGTGACCTAACAGATCTTAGCACAGATATGCAGCCGCTTTCTGCTCTCCGGGCTTCACCTTGGGGTAGTTAAGAGCCTGAACAATGGGGACACAGCCTGAGGCAACATCTAATCCACATAATGCTGGGCTTGGCTGGAGGCTGTGGAACTCAGCTGTGGAAGTCCCAGAGAAGAGGAAGCTTTTAAATAGGGACAGTGGTTTATGAATAGACACTTCCAGTTTGAGTTCAGGGGTTTTTCACATCAGCTGCTGATTTCCACGCCCCACAGGACGCATTGGCTGGGCTTTGTGTCACCTTTACTGTTCAGTCTTAAGCCTCAGGGAAGACACTAGGGCACACAGCGGGGTCCTTCACTGGGCAACCCTCACAGTGTAGTTGTAGAAATCACCTCTGAGGCACTTCCAGGGAGAGGGAGAGGAACTCTCTCCCAGAGCTATCTCTTAGCTCAGACGCAGGGGCCGCTGCATCCATCCAGTGTGGGAGGAATCTGGTAAAGAAATAAATAAATAAACTTCTTACCCCAAGGGAAGACCTGAAGAGAACCATTGATTCCTTCTAAACAAAGAAAGAGTGGGTATCCAGCCTTAAGGAAGTTAATAACAGAGAGTCAGCAGATAACAGCCTAAAGGGGAACGCTACCTGCCCCCCATCACATAACTCTCCTAGAAGAGGCTATTAAAAAGTTAAGAGAGTTTGAAGAAGGAAAGAGAAGCTATGATAGAGAATAACAACTTTCTGAATTTTGAATTGGAAAAAATGAAGAATTCACAGGAGAAGCAGGGAAAAAGAATTTGTGAATTAGAAAAGGTTAAAAAATCACAGGAAAGTAGGATTTCTGAATTGGAAAAGATAAAAATTCTCAAAAAAGTAGGATTTCTGAATTGGAAAAGATAAAAAAAAAGTAGCAACAAAGTAGGATTTCTAAATTGGAAAAAGAAAATAACTTTATAATAAAAATTAGGGAAATGGAAAAAAATTCAATAGAGCAAAATAATTCATTTAAAAACTCAATTGGGCATATACAAAAAGAACTTAAAAAAATGTGAATAAAGAAAATAACTCATTAAAAATCAGGACAGAACACATAGAAATAAATGATTCATTGAGAACCCAAGAATCAGTCAAACAAAACAAAATAAAACAAAACAAAAAAAAAAAAAAATGAAAAGCTGGAGAATAATGTCAAATACTTACCGGGAAAATCTATAGACCTGGAAAATAGATCTAGGAGAGATAATCTGCGGATCATTGGATTTCCCAAAAACTCTGACCAAAAAAGGAGTCTAGATACAATTTTACAGGAAATCATCAAAGAGAACTGTTCAGAGATAATAGAAACAAAAGGGAAAATAGTTGTTGAAAGAATTCATGAAACACCTTCTGAAAAAGACCCTAAAAAAAGAACTCCACGGAATATTGTAGCTAAGCTGCAGAACTACCAAACAAAGGAAAAATATTTCAAGGAGCTAGAAAAAAGCAATTAAAATATCAAGGTGCCACAATAAGGGTCACTCAAGATCTGGCTGCCTCCACATTAAAAGATTGAAGGGCCTGGAACCTTACATTCCAAAAGGCAAAAGATCAAGGATTGTACCCAAGAATAAACTATCCAGCTAAATTTAGCATTTTCTTCCATGGAAGAAGATGGTCATTTAGTGAAATAGAGGAATAACATTTGTTTCTAAGAAAAAAAAAAAAAAAACAGACTTAAACAAAAAATTTGATCTACATCCACAAGACTGAAGAGAAACAGAAAAAGGTAAAAAAAAAACTCTTGAGAATTGTATCTCTGTTGTGGATATATAGAAAGTCCACATGGATAAATTGATTTTACTGATATCAAATAAGGGAGAGTAGTAAAGGGAAGGGGGTAGTATTAGAAAAAGGGGAAGGAGTTATAAAAAGAGGGAAACTACATCTCAGGAAGAGGCATAGAAAAATATACCTTATCTGAGGGAATTTAGAGAGGGGGTGAAACATTGTGTGAATCTTACTCTCATCAGAGTAGGCTCAAAGAGTAAATAATTGACATATTTGTTTTTCAGAGAGTTCTCTTTCACCAAATTAAAAGGGGGGAGAAGAAAAGGAAAAAGGAAAAGGGGAATAAGGGAAGGATACAAGAAAAGGGAAGGGATTTGGAAGGAGGGGGGAAGGATACTAAAAAGGGAGGGCTGCACGTCACAAGTGGGGTATATAAATTAAATATTGGGGAAGGGGTTCAGGGGGGTCTAGGGAAAAAACAATCTGTGGATAATATAATGGCAGGAGATACAGAATTAGTAATTTTAACTGTAAATGTGAATGGGATGAACTCTCCCATGAAACGGAGGCGGATAGCAGACTGGATCAAAAGTCAGAAACCTACAACATGTTGTTTAGAGGAAACACACTTAAAGCAGGGAGATACATATAGAGTAAAGGTAAAAGGTTGGAGCAGAATCTATTATGCTTCAGGTAAAGCCAAAAAAGCAAGGGTAGCCATCCTTATCTCAGATCAAGCAAAAGGAGAATATTAATTAATTTTTAATTAATTAATTAATTAAAAGAGATAAAGAAGGAAACTATATCCTGCTAAAAGGTAGCATAAACAATGAAGCCATATCAATACTAAACATATATGCACCAAGTGGTATAGCATCTAACTTTCTAAAGGAAAAGTTAAGAGAGTTGAAAGAAGAAATAGACAGTAAAACTATAATAGTGGGACATCTCTCAGATTTAGACAAATCAAACTGCAAAACAAATAAGAAAGAAATTTAAAAAGTAAATAGAACATTAGAAAAACCAAGTATGATAGATCTTTGGAGAAAACTGAATGGTTCTAGAAAGGAATATACTTTCTTCTCAGCAGTTCATGGAACCTATACAAAAATTGAAGATGTATTAAGACATAAAGATCTCAAAATTAAATGCAGGAAGGATGAAATAATAAATGCCTTCTTCTCAGATCACAATGCAATAAAAACTAAATTCAATAAGAAGTTAGGGGTAAATAGACCAAAAAGTATTTGGAAACTGAATAATCTCATCTTAAAGAATGACTGGGTGAAACAGCAAATTATAGAAAGGATTAATAATTTCAACCAAGATAATGACAATGATGAGACATCATACCAAAATCTGTGGTTATGTAGCTAAAGCAGTAATAAGGAGAAATTTCTTATCTTTAGAGGCTTATTTGAACAAAATACAGAAAGAGAAGATTAATGAATTGGGCCTGCAACTTACAAAGCTAGAAAACGACCAAATTAAAAACCCCCAACCAAAAATGAAACTTGAAACACAAAAATTAAAAGGAGAAATCAATAATATTGAAAGTAAAAAACTATTGAATTAATAAATATAACCAAGAGTTGGTTTTATGAAAAAGCCAATAAAATAGATAAAAATTTGGTAAATCTGATCAGAAAAAGGAAAGAGTAAAATCAAATTGTTAGTCTTACAAATGAAAAGGGGGATCTTTCCACCAATGAAGAGGAAATTAGAGAAATAATAAGGAAATATTTTACCCAACTTTATGCCAATAAATTTGTTAACTTAAGTGAAATGGATGACTTCCTCCAAAAATATAGGCTTCCTAGATTAACAGAGGAGGAAATAAATTGCTTAAATAGTCCCATTTCAGAAAAAAAAATAGAACAAGCTATTAATCAACTCCCCAGGAAAAAAAATCCCCAGGACCAGATGGATTTATATGTGAATTCTACCAAACATTTAAAGAACAATTAGCCTCAATGTTGTATAAAGTATTTGAAAAAATAGGGGATTAAAGAGTCCTACCAAACTCCTTTTATGACACAGACATAGTACTGATATCTAAACCAGGTAGATTGAAAACTGAGAAAGAAAATTATAGACCAATTTCCTTAATGAATATTGATGCTAAAATCTTAAGTAAGATATTAGCAAAAAGACTTCAGAAAATCATCTCCAGGATAATACACCATGATCAAGTAGGATTTATACCAGGAATGCAGGGCTGGTTTAATATTAGGAAAACTATTAGTAATTGACCATATTATTAATAAAAAACATATGATCATCTCAAGAGATGCAGAAAAAGCATTTGATAAAATCCAACATCCATTCCTACTAAAAACGCTTGAGAATATAGGAATAAATGGATTATTCCTTAGAATAATCAGGAGCATATAATTACGACCATCAGTAAGCATAATATGCAATAGAAATAAACTGGAACCTTTCCCAGTAAGATCAGGAGTGAAACAAGTTTGCCCACTTTTACTATTCAATATAGTACTAGAAACGCTAGCCTTGGCAATAAGAGCCAAGAAAGAGATTCAAGGAATTAGATTAGGAAATGAGGAAATCAAACTATCACTCTTTCCAGATGACATGATGGTATACTTAGAGAACCCCAAAGACTTTGCTAAAAAGCTGTTAGAAATAATTCAGAATTTTAGCAATGTTGCAGGATACAAAGCAAATCCTCATAAATCCTCAGTATTTTTATATATCACCAAGGAAATGCAACAGCAAGAGATACAAAGAGAAATTCCATTCCAAACAAATGTTGAGAGTATAAAATATTTGGGAATTCCTCTACCGAAGAATAGTCAGGAATTATATGAGAAAAATTACAAAACACTTGCGACAAAAAATAAAGTCAGATTTAAATAATTGGAAAGACATTCAGTGCTCTTGGATAGGCCGAGCGAATATAATAAAGATGACAATACTCCCCAAAGTAATCTATTTATTTAGTGCTATACCAATCAGACTCCCAAGAAACTATTTTAATTACCTAGAAAAAATAACAACAAAATTCATATGGAAGAATAAAAGGTCGAGAATTTCATGGGAAATAATGAAAAAAAAAAAGTCAGGTGAAGGTGGTCTAGGTGTACCTGATCTAAACCTATATTATATAGCAGCAGTCACCAAAACCATTTGGTATTGTCTAAGAAATAGACCAGTCTATCAGTGGAACAGATTAGCAACAAAGGACAAAAAAGGGTACATCTATAGCAATCAAGTCTTTCACAGACCCAAAGATACCAACATTAGGGATAAAAATTCATTATTTGAAAAAAAAACTGTTGGGAAAACTGGAAATTAGTATGGCAGAAATTAGATATGGATGCACACTTAACACCTTATACCAAGATAAGATCAAAATGGGTACTTGATTTAGGCATAAAGAATGAGATCATAAATAGATTAGAGTAACAGAGAATAGTCTACCTCTCAGACCTGTGGAGGAGGAAGGAACTGATGACCAGAGGAGAAGGAGAGATCATTATTGATCACAAAATAGAAGATTTTGATTACATCAAACTAAAATTTTCTGTACAAATAATACTAATGCAAACAAGATTAGATTGGAAGTAACAAATTGGGACACTATTTTTACAGTTAAAAGTTCTGATAAAGGTCTCATTTCCAAAATATATAGAGAACTTACCCTAATTTATAAGAAATCAAACCATTCTCCAATTTATAAATGCTCAAAGGATATGAACAGACAATTCTCAGATGATGAAATTGAAATTATATCGACTCATATGAAAGAGTTCCAAATCACTACTGATCAGAGAAATGCAAATTAAGACAAGTCTGAGATATCCCTACAAACTTGTCAGATTTGCTAAGATGACAGGAACAAATAATGATGAATGTTGGAGGGAATGTGGGAAAACTGGGACACTAATACATTGTTGGTGGAGTTGTAAAAGAATCCAACCATTCTGGAGAGCAATTTGGAACTATGCCCAAAAAGTTATCAAAATGTGCATACCCTTTAACCCAGCAGTGCTACCACTGGGCTTATATCTCAAAGACTAAACAGGGGAAAGGAACCTTTATGTGCCAAAATGTTTGTGGTAGCCCTTTTTGTAGTGGCTAGATACTGGAAGATGAATGGATGTCCATCAGTTGGAGAGCGGTTGGGTAAATTATGGTATATGAAGGTTATAGAATATTACTACTCTGTAAGAAATGACCAGCAGGACAAATACAGAGAGGTTTGGGAAGACTTACATCAACTGATGCTGAGTGAAATGAATAGAACCAGAAGATCGCTGTACACTTCAATGTTGTATGAAGATGTATTCTGATGGAAGTGGAGATCTTCAACATTAAGAAGATCCAACTCACTTCCAGTTGATCAATGATGGACAGAAGCAACTACACCCAGAGAAGGAACACTGGGAACTGAAAGTAAATTGTTAGCACTACTGTCTATCTTACCCAGGTTACTTATACCTTCGGAATCTAATACTTAATGTGCAACAAGAAAATTGTATTTACACACATATATTGTATCAAGGTTATAATGTAACACATGTAAAATGTATGGGATTTCCTGTCATCTAGTGGAGGGAGTAGAGAGAGGGAGGGTATAATTTGGAAAAATGAATGCAAGGGATAATGTTTAAAAAAATTACTCATGCATATATACTGTCAAAATTTATAATTATAAAATTAAAAAAAAGAATGAGATTATAAATAAATTAGAGGAATATAGGATATTTTAACTCTCAGACTTGTGGAGGAGGAAGGAATTTGTGTCCAAAGGAGAACTAGAGATTATTATTGATCACAAAATAGAAAATTTTAATTACATCAAATTAAAAAGTTTTTGCACAAACAAAACTAATGCAAACAAGATTAGAAGGGAAATAATAAATTGGAAAAACATTTTTACAGTTAAAGGTTCCGATAAAGGCCAAAAATATACAGAGAATTGACTTTAATTCATAAGAAATCAAGCCATTCTCCAATTGATAAATGGTCAAAGGATATGAACAGACAATTTTCAGATGATTAAATTAAAACTATTTCCACTCATATGAAAGTGTTCCAAATCACTATTGATCAGAGAAATGTAAATTAATACAACACTAAGTTATCATTACCCACCTGTCAGATTGGCTAAAACAACAGGAACAAATAACGATGAATGTCGAGTGGCTATGGGAAAACTGGGACACTGAAGCATTGTTGGGGGAGTTGTGAAAGAATCCAACCATTCTGGAGATCAATCTAGAATTATGCCCCATACATTATGAAACTGTGCATACCCTTTGACACAGCAATGCTACCACTGGGCTTATATCCTAATGAAATACTAAAGAAGTGAAAGGGACCTGTATGTGCCAAAATGTTTGTGGCAGCCCTTTTTATAGTGGCTAGAAAGCAGAAAATGAATGGATGTCCATCAATTAGAGAATGGATCGGTAAATTATACTATATGAATGTTATGGAATACTATTGTTCTGTAAGAAATGATTAACAGGAGGAATAAAGAGAGGCTTGGAGAGACTTACATCAACTGATGCTGAGTGAAACGAGTAGAACTAGGAGATCATAGTACACTTCAAAAATGATACTGTATGAGGATGTGTTCTGATGAAAGTGGTTACCTTCAACATAGAGAAGAGCTAATCCAATTCCAATTGAGCAATCATGGACAGAATCATCTACACCCAGAAAAGGTACACTGGGAAATGAGTGTAAACAGTGAGCATTTTTTTTGTTTGTTTTTCTTCCCAGATTAATTTTGCCAACTGAATACAATCCTTCCTTTGCAACAACAACAACAGCAAAATTCAATTCTGCACATATATATTGCACCAAGCATATACTATAAGATACTTAATATGTATGGGAATGCCTGCCATCTAGGGGAGGGGTGGAGGGAAGGAGGGGAAAAATTTGGAACAGAAGGGAGTACAAGGGATAATGTTGTAAAAAAAAAATCTATGCATATATACTGTTAAAAATGTTAAAATTATCAAATTAATAAAAAAAGAACAATTGATCATCTTAAAATATTGTTGCTGAAGTATATAATGATCTCCTGGTCCTGCTCATTTCACTCAGCATCAGTTCATGCAAATCTCTCCAGGACTTTCTGAAATCATCCTGTTAGTCATTTCTTACAGAACAATAATATTCCATAATAGAATTATTCCTAACAATAAAACTGTTTTTATAATTTAAGTGGGATAGCTTTGGATATACAGACTATTTTAGGTAAAATTGCCTGCCAATGAACAATTAATATTTCTTGAATTATTTGAATTTGATTTCATTTATATAAAAAGTTTTTTTTTTTTTTTTTGGCTATAGTTTTGTTGCAATAGCTCCTAGGTTCTTTTTTATAGGTGTACTTTGCTAGGCTTACTGTCTAGATTTATTTTAAATGAGGTATCTCAAACTACTTTTTTTCAGAGTTTTATAAATGACTTATAGAAATGCTAATGATTTGTTTGAGTTTATTTTTAATTATTATTTTTCTCAAATTATTGCTTCAAATACCTTTTTAGTTTAGTCTTTAGGCTTTTCGAAATAAATCATATATATATTCTTTCTAGTGCTTTCAACAGAAATGAGTTCTGTACTGTATCAAAAGTTTTTTTCTGCATATATGAATATAATCATATTATTTTGTTACTTTTTAAAAATAAATTTTATTAATAGGTTTCCTTATACTAAGGAATCCCTGCAAATCTGGTATAACCCATTTGGTCACAATGTTCAAGTTTTGTAATATACTGTTTCAATTTAACTAGAATTTTATTTATGATTTTTGACTACATATTCATTAATAAAATTGATGTATAATTTTCTGATTTTACTACTCTGACTTTAGACATCAAAATCACATTTGTTGCTTAAAAGGAGTTTGGTAAGATTCTTTGCTCATTATTAATAATAATAATTATTATTAGGATTGGTTTATCTTTAAATGATTAATAGAATTCACTTCTAAGTCTGTCTTGTCCTAAAGGCTTTTTCTTGGACAGCAATTTATTTTCTGAAATAATTTTACTTAGATATTCCATTTCCCCTTCTGTAATATAGGCAGTATATGTCTATGTATCTATATCTATGTGTCTCTTGGTAAATATTCTTCTATGCCACTAAAATTGTACCTATTTTGCATATGATTGGATAATTTTAACCAACTCCTTTGAATTCATCTTTGTTGACAGTGTATTATTAACTTTTTATTAAATTTTTCTCTTTTAAAAATCATATTAGCTAAATGGTTCACGTTTTTGTTATTTTATTCACAAAAAAATCTTGTTTTATTTGTTAATTCAATTATTTCCTGAAATAAATTTTATTAATCTCACCTTTAAATTTTAGGATGTTCAATTTGGTATTTAGTTAGAGATTTTAGTTTATTTTTCATCTGTTTTCTCTTTTTGTATACCAAATTTATTAGTTTTTGCTTCAATTTTTTAACTGTTTAGACAAATATTTTTCCTCTGTTGCTTCTGCTGTAGCCCATAGGTTTGCATATGTTGTCTCATTAGTGTCTTTCTCTTTAATAAAATTAATCATTTTTATGATTTGTTCTTTAAACCACTCATTCTTTAATATTAAATTGCTTAATTTTTATTATTTTTTACTTTTTATTTTATTTTTTATTATTTTTATACTATGTTCCTTATCAAATAAATGTTTTTATTTAATTTGTATTGTACTGTAATCTGAAAAGGATATATATATAATTTTTTTCCCTTTTAATTGTAAACATTTTACCTAAAAACAAAAACAACAACAACAAAAAAACAAACAAACACACAAACAAAAAAACCACTCCACGGAATAATTGCAAACATTTTATACTCTAATATATGACTAATCATTGTAAAGGTATGATTTCCTGCTAGGAAAATGTGTGTTCCTTTTTTATTTTCATTCAGGTATCTCCATATATCTACTATAGCTGAATTATTTAAAATTCTAATCACTTACTTTATTGTTTTTATTGATGTTTGTATAGATTTATGAAATCTGAGAAGTTCCCCACTATTATAGTATTATTGCCTATTTCCAGCCTGTAATTCATTTAACTTTTCTTTTTAAAAAATGGATGATATATAATTTGATCTATAAACATTTGATACAAATATTGCTGCATTGTCTATGATATTTTTATCATAATGTAGTTTTCTTTATATCTTTTAATTACATCTATTTTAATTTTCACTTTGAGATCATGACATGATTGCTACACTGTTTTTTTTTTTTTTTTCTTTTAACATCACCTGAAGCATAATACATTCTATTTCAGTACTTTTCCTGGGTGGATTATTCATTTAATTTTTTTTTCTTGTAAAATAAGAAAAAATTCATTCTAATATTTGTTTCCATTTTATTGATGAATTTTTCCCATTCACAATTAAAGCTATATTACTCTTTGTGTATTTCTCTTCTATCATTGTCTTTAAAAAGATTAGCAGCTGTATTAGACTACAAATATATAAGAAGTTATAAGATTATTTGTTAGATATTAATTTATATATATGTATATATATAATATAGCATGAAATGGGTTATACAGAAAAATAAACAGAAAAATTCTATGAAATGGAATTAATCATATTCTCTTAATCTTTTTCTGCTTGTTAAACATTTTCAAATTACTTATAACCATTTCCTCCATTTCATTATCTTGATTTTCCTAAATTTTTTATAAAATAAAACTTCTATACCTGCCACTCTACTAAATCTGTTATCTCAAAAGTTTTCAATCAAAATATATTAACTGTCCTTTTTCAGTATTCATCCTCCTTGACCTCTCTGAAGCTTCATATATTCATTCATAAACCCATTTTACTCAATTCAGATATAATATATTTTCTTAGTTTTCTTTCTACTTTTCTTCTTCCCAAACCTTAATGAAATTATTCTCCATGTGCCTTTTCTCCTTTTTTAATTTTCTCATCTTTGGCAATCTGATTCATTCTTTCCTTAATATTGTACAGCAACTTCCATCTGGATATCCCATTGATAGCTCAAATTACCCAAACATGTTTCTCTCACAAAAAAATGATAAGATATTTTGCTCATTGTAGGGACTTTCTAATTGTTATGTACCATTTCATTAGTTGTAGTACTCTGTGATAGCCATTTTTGAAACAAATAATTTGACGTAGTATTTATAAGCAAAAGGTCTACTATGAACAGAACTATCTATTAATTACTGTGAAAAAGACTAAGTTCTTGATTTGTTGAGGAAACAATGGGACATTTTTCAAGCAGTTTAAAATGAAATTTTGACGATTCTATGACAGATAGGGATTAAAGGAAAAGATTTTGGAGTAACGTGTATAGGATGATAGTTAAATTTAAAGGAATTAATACATTTGCCATGGGTTCCCCTTTCATATCTGGCATTTATTACTTATTCTAAACCAAGTCCCTTCTTATGGCATAAAACTTTTTTTTTCCACACCCCAACTTTAGGCTTTATTTTCCCTGAGATCTTTGTCATCATACACAATTCTCTCCCTATCAAGTTGTATGAGTTTCTTCTATTAATGAGGCCAAAATTCTGTCTGTCTATATTATTATATAATGTGTTTGTATATTTTTCTGCTTGTTGTAAATAATAATAATAATAAAGTTCAGGTTTTGTATTTTATTTCCACATAACAATTTTCTGTGAAACCCTGATCAGTTCTTTGCATTGACCATTAGGCCAAACAAATCATATGGTCTATCTCAAAATCTAATGGAAACATTTGTCATATTGGCTTACTTTTCTACCAGAGAATATTCTTTTTTTAAAAAAATCATTTCTACAAAATTTAAAAAGTCCAGAATCAAGCTCATTATCTTTATTACTGCCCAATCCTTTAATCTTTCTGGTTCTGTCTCTAGCACTATATTAATTTTGTCTTCAAGAAAGAAATTTTGTGATTATTCTTGACTATTCCTTCTATTTCCCATCTCACAATCTGTTATCATATCCTCTCTAATCTGCCTCTATCAGATCCCTAAACTGATCTGGAAAACTTCAATAGCTTTCTTACAATTCTTCTTTTTCTGCTCTCTTTACCAGTTCTATCTATTTTGCATATCATTCCTAGTTTAATCTTAGACATAAGATTATTTTTGCCATTATTTCTTTTTTTCTCATTATTTAAAAAAATACTTTAATTACACCCCTTTGATTTCCTAGAAAAGATATATTTCTCTATGTGTCTTTCAAGGGTCTTCATATTCTGTTCCCACAAATTCTATTTTGCTAGCTCCAACTAAATTTATTCTATACCTTAATATTCTAGTTAATTTGGTATGCTATCTATGTAGTAACTATATCCCTTTATTTCTCCCCATTTCTGCATTTGTTCATACTGATTACTGCACCTAGAATTTTCTGTTTTCTGTTTCTGTTTGCTTAATTCTTGTGTGATCATTAAAGACAGACTCAGTTGCTTCCTCTTTTATAAGAAGTCTTCTCTGATTTCTTATTACAAATTATAAATTTTCCACATTGGACCTCACTCCTTTGTTTTTGTAACTCTAATATACATTTTATTTAAGCTTTTGTATTAGAGGTAGAGCAGAGAAGACATGATAATAGTACAAAACAATGTCTTTGTTCTTCACTATAATTTTCTTTAAGGAAGGAAAGTTGTTTCTTTTTCAGTAGCTGATGGATTGTTCTGCTAAATATTCTGCAGTAGTGGTGCTAATGCCTTAACAACAAGAGAAAAAATAGATCTTGTTGCAATGAGACTGGGGTACCAAAAGATTACTATATATGATTTCATATGTCATGCTACTTTTCCTTGAATATAATAGAATTCATTCACTTTAAGACCTGGACAAATTGATTTTTAAAGTTATATCTCCATGTGAAAAAATAAGTTGAAGATAACAATGACAACAAAAGGAATAGTAATAAACAAAAACATCACCTGATGTTGAAGTCACCTCTGTGACTTGGGAAATGATGACAGTAAAAATGGGTAAGTTTACAAGAGTAACATATTTTTGGATAGAATGAAGGCATTTTCAAAATAGTAAAGACCTGAGTTAATTTTCAGGCAGCAAAGTAAATCAGCAAAGTAATGATGCAAAAGTGTGTGAAAGAGATACAGAAGACAGTCAGACAGACAGAGTAATAAAAAAAAAAAAGCAAGAGAGTGAGTGAGAGAGAAAGAGAAAAAGAGAGAGACAGACAGACAGACAGAAAGATAGGCAACTAGACAGAGACAGAAAAAGAAAGAAAGACAGACAGATAGAAAGATGAACAAAAATATAGCTAGACAATTAGACAGAGTGACAGAGAGAGACAGAGAGACAGGGAGAGAGAGACAGGGAGAGAGAGTGAGCAGCAACTCATTCTTTCATTTAGTGCCTGCTGTGTTCAAAGAGCTTAGGGATATTAAAAAAACAAAAACAAAAACAAAAACAAATAATGCTTTCTGTTAAGAGCAGTTTAATCAAGTAAGGTAGATATAACACTGTTATATTACAAGGTAAAATGCATTTGGAAGCTAGGTGGCACAATATATTCCATTCATCCTGGCGTCAGGAAAACTCACCTTCCTGGGTTGCAATCTGGCCTAAAATACTTAGCTATATATTCCTGGCCAAGTCACTTAATCAGGTGTACCTCAGTTCTCTATCTGTAATATAAGTTGTAGAGGAAATGGTAAACAATGCCATTGTCTCTACCAAAAAACCCTGAAGGGGACTTGAAGAGTTGGATACAAAAAAACAACTGTGAAAAATAAAATGTGATCAGGGCAAAGGACATAACTTAAAGAAAACATAGGAAGAAAAATTTTCCATGTATTTGGGGCAGATCAAAAAAATTACCATAGAGGTAGAAGGTAAGCTCCAAGAAAGAAGAGAAGTATAGCAGTGAGATAGTGATTGGAGTTAGAAAACCTGGGCACAAGTCCTCCCTTTGCTATTGTCATGCAACAGGGCTCCTGTTGTAGTTGAACAGATTATTCAATCTTTATGTTCTTGATTTTTAAAAAAAGGAATTTGTAGTAGGTGTCCTCTGAAGACTTTTCATGCTCAAAATCTATACAATTATGAAATTACTGCAATTTTATTTTGATTACTGAGGTATTCAGTCTGTTGTATCTAGAGTCAGAGTTTTCTTAGGAGACCATGTGAAAAATCAAATAATCCTGACCTAAGATAGTGGTATGATGACAAATAAAGCACATCTGAATTCAATTATCCTTCGTAATCCCTCCACCAATATCCCTAAGAAAAAATGTATTATGGATAGCAATCATTATGTATCTATTAATTTAAAAATCACTTGCTTAATTGACTGATTGATTTTCTTATTGATGAAAAAAGGCTTATTTGCATGACGAAAAGCATTTGTGTCTATTCAAAAGCACCTGAAATATTAACATTTATGTAAACAATTTTTAACCTAAGAAATGTCAAGTTAATTCTGTTTTGCTTAGTCATATTAATAAAACTATCAATATATCTGCAGTACTTAAGATACCTTTGAAAGAACAGCTTAGTTTCTACATCTTTGAAACAGAATAAGAGAAATAGCTGCAATTATGTATAGTTTTTCCTTTAATTTAGTTAAATAAAACAGACCTTTTACTTAAGACTTTATTTTGCAGGCCAGAATAGTCCTGTAGGTTTTTTCCCCAACAAAGGATCAAAGACTGAGGGTTGAAAGCTATTTATTTTTACTTCCTCTTTGTATAAATGAGGAAATTGAGACCCAAGGAAGTTTAATAACTGGTCCAACAAAGATCATTTAGATAGGGAAAAGCAGAGAGTAAATTTGAATCCTAGTTCTGTGATTTGAATCCAAGGGACTAACTTCATAACTTATACAAGGATGACAACTTACAAAAGAGAAGAAATCTTTTAAGAGACCATAATTCAATAAAAGACTTAAATTATATTTGCTATAACAAAAATATAATTTTAGTCAATAATTTTATATTATTTTTTTCCTTTTGTGTTTTTTATTCCTTTTCTTAACAAATATCATTTGTTTTCATTTCATTTCTATTTCTTTTTGCACCCTCTGGTGGAAATACTAATGAACTCTCATTATTAAAACAGTATTTTGTAGGTAAGAATTTGAAGTAATGATAACCCCTAGTCAAATTTCTAAGTAATTTGAGTAATTACTCAATAATTACTGTAATTAATTACAGTTATTGACTAACTGTAAGTTACTCAATGAGTAAGAGTTGATTTTATAGTTGGCAATTGCTTTAAAGACAATGCTAAAATTTCTACATGGATAACTCTTTTTCTTACTGAACAGCACAAAAGACTTTAAGTAATTTGATTTTATGGCAGTTTTTGTGATATTCAGTAAGAGAATTATAGTGGAATGAAGGAAGCTAACCTTCCACCTCTTCTCAATTTCAGAGGAATTCTTTTGAATATTTGAAGAAAGAAAGGTTAAGAAGAAGTTGAAGACTGATGTGACAGAGAAAAGAAGTAAGATAGGAATAGAAAAGGGAGAAAGAAAATAAGGTACAGAGTGTAAGGAGGAAGAAAATGAGGAAGGGAACAGAAAGATGGAAGTAGAAGAAGAGAAAGGAAGGGAAAAGGAATAAAGGAATACATGGAAGAGAGAAACAGGAGTGGAGAAAGAATAGAGGATGTAACATAGGAAATGCCTGTATTGTACTACAAAATTAAAACATATCTTGTTTCATTAACATATGTTTATTTAATTTTATAAATTGCAAAAAGACTGTAATCTCTTTTTTGTTAACATAAAAGAAACTAATATTTTGACACCAAATGATTATAATTACTTAATTATTTGTACAATATGGCAAATTTATACTTTGTACATATCAACAGCGATATGAAACTGAATGCAAATGTTTTCAGTATTTGGGCTTTGAACAAATGTGCATGAATCAAAAATATTGAAAAAGATTTTCTTCTTTTCTTTCAATATGCTGAACAGTCAATATTCTCATGACGGAAATAAATAACCCTCTAATTTCTTGTTGCAGTATGGAGGTTTCTTAAAAGCTAGACTAGAAAAATAAAATCTCCAATTTTCTTACATTGATAATTATTTTAACTGTAGGTGATAAAAAATTGTGAGATCTTATGGGAAATAATAGGTATAAATAGCCTGCAAGATAAAACAAGGAATTTTAAAGAATAAGAATTTTAAAGAATTTCAGCAGGGTATAGAGGCAGCTAAGTAGATACAATATTGGACCTCAGGTCAGGAAAGTCTGATTTAAAATTCAGCCTCAAGAACTTTCTAGCTACAGAATATATTTAACTTCAGTTTTCTCATCTGCAAAATTGGGTAAAAATTAATACTTATTTTCTAGAGCTGTTGGGATAAAATGAAATAATATTTGTAAATTTACTTGCAAACTTTGAAGCACAATATAGTGATTATTATTGTTTTTGTCATTAGAATTGGTAATTGTGAAAGAAGATGGTATGCTTATATGTTAAGAAAAGGATAACTACTATGTTGTTCCTATGCTTTTAAAAAGAGCTTTTTGAGAAGATTGTTACCATTTTTAGTGGATTTCTGGGGACCAATTAATTGAAGGGCATGTAGCAGAGTTATAAAGAATAGACAAGCAAGAATGGGTTGCAATCTGAATTACTGGCAGGAAAACAAATTAATTAAATCAAAGATTCTTTTGAATATTTGAAGTGAGTTCAAAGATATTGAATAACATCACTTCCTACTAACTTTTATACTGCAAGAGGAATTTGATATCATTAAAACTGGGGCTTTCTTTGTCAAACGCTTTTAAATCTATTATCATTTTATTTTAAAACTATAGAAATTAAGATTGAATCATATATTTATTGACAAATAATTCCTATTTATTTTAAAATTTATCCTCATATTCATTATACATTATTGTATACAAATCTCAAGGAGGTGGAGAACTGGAGAAAAAGAATTATTAACCATAATGATGCTATTCCTAAAATATGGTACCCAGGACCCAATATAATATTTGGCATAATATCTGATTGGGAAATGATTCGACAGAACTATTGCTTCCTCATTCCAGCAATCCTTTCTGTAAAATATAAATTATTTTTACTCTTCTAGAGGGTTGGAACTTATTGTAATATTTGAAGGAGCTCATTTAAAGGTAATTCATTTATAAGACAGTCTCACATCATGAAATCCCGCAACACTATGTTAGTAAGACTTCAAGTATTTGTGGCTTGCATATGTTATGTGTCCAAGCATGGATGTGTTCCCCTATAAAAGGTAAGAAATTCTGTTATTGAGCTCATTCAGAAAAAAAAACGTACAGAAAATTTATAAACCAAACTAAGCTATCAGATGAAAAACAAAACAAAACAAAACAAAACCAAAGTAATCGATGATTTTATTTTAAATGAGGAATAATATGATGGTGACTCCAGACTCCAGAATAGAGTATTCTGCTTGCCTGCCTCCTTCACCTCTCCCCCTAAAGACCAAGGACTTTAATTCATCCTGACTCTGGCTGACCCCCTAGTTCCCCCAGGAGCTAACTTGTGCTCTACATTTGGTGGCCCACATTGGACTCCAGAACTGAGGATTCTGCTTGCCTGCCTCCCTCATTTTTTCCCCCTAAAGACCAAGGACTTTAATTCATCCTGACTGTGACTGACCCCAAGGCCTCCCAGGAGCTAGCTCATGCTCTACATTTGATGCCCCATGTTGGACACCAAAGTCCTTGGTCTTTAGGGAGAGAAGTGAAGGAACCAGACAAACTGCCACAAGTCTTGCTAAAGATGTATCCTGGATTCTGGAGTCTAGAGTCCAGCCTCTTTTCTCCTTGTCCTGCTGCCAAGTGCCTCTGGCCTCTCTCCCTCCACCCTCCAATCCTGGTCTATAATTATCTTAACACCAAACATTCTGCAAGCACCAAAGGTGAGAAGAGCCATTTATCCAAATATATGCTAATAGAGACATTGTCTCACATCAGTCAGGTAGTTAGCTTGCTCTGTTGTGTGATTCAAGCATAGCTTTTTGGAGTTTCAGCACTCTACAATATGACAAATGCATGTTGCTATTATGTTAGAGACAAAATTCCATTTTCTTTGAAATTCATTTTTGTTATTTTCAATGTGCAAATCAAAGCAAAATTATACTAGAAAAATTGAAAAAAGAAGAAAGGATTTTTGCATGAAATATATTTTAATACAAAGAGTAATTCAAAATATATCATTCTTGCTGTCAAAATTTTCACGATTTTTCATATAATTTTTGTTCTCACTCTAATGAAGACACTTTATATATCTTGAAAAAATAGTTTGTTATTCTCATTATGGATAAAAATTGTTTATTCTTTCATAGTTTCCTGAATTTATTTTTAATTAGATAGTATTATTTTGTCTTCCTCCATGTTATGTAGTTTGATGTCAATCTAGTTATAACATGGCAGCTAGTTGACCAAGTGGATAAAGCAGAAATAATGTTCAGCTTGGAATAAAGATGATGCAAGTTCAAATCTTGTTTCAGAAATTTACTGGTTATATTATCTTGGGCAAGTCATTTAACCTCTATTTCTATCAGTTTCTTCATCAGCAAAAAAAAAAAGAGAGATAATAGGATCTATCTCCCAGGATTACCATGAGCTCAAAATAGGATATATGTAGAATGCTTTGTAATCATTAGATTTTTTAATAAGATTTAATATTTCCAGGGATTCCACTGATTTGAGATTTAACAAAGTGAAAGTAATCATATTGGATGTGTGTGTGTATATATATGTGTATATATATGTATATATATGTAAATATATGTGTGTATATATACATACATACATATGTACACATATATAAACATACATGCACATATCATATATACATGAACACAAACACACATACATACACATACATTCCTACAATAATTAATCATGCATATTATTACAGATGACAACTGGTTCTCTACCCATAAAGCAAAAGTAAGGAAGGGATATTGTTTTGTGTTGCTTTCTTCTATAACATTAACCACAATTTCAGTTTTTATGATGTCAATGGCATACATTTCAAAATGTGTCAATAGTGTTATGGTTATATGGCAGCCAGAACTGTTCACTTGAATTCAATAGATTGGTTATATATCATTAATTAAAAGGTTATATTATATAGATTGATTATATATTCTGAATAAGGGAATTCACTCTGTTTAGCCAATACCTGTAATACAGCTTAGAACATTGGACTTGTATGGACTTGAGACTATAATAACAAATAAAGCAATAGCTAAAAAGTTGTAAGTGTTGTCTGTAATATTCAGGCTAGCTTTCTGGAGGTCCTTCAACAGGCCTTGGTCTTTAGGTGGAGAAGTGATGAAGGCCACCGGGGGGCTGGTCATAGATAGAATGTCTTTCTTCCAGTCCTTCTTATCCCTTATATACCTTATTCTAATTATATCATTACAGTACACTGATTATGTGTGAACTTAGAGAACCATTACATCACCATACTAAGTACTAAGTATATATGTGAACTAGAGAACCATTATCTCATTAATTACATTGAATTACACCTTGTTCAAGTGGATACCCATCAATTGGAGAATGGTTGCTTAAATTGTGGTATATGAATATTATGGAATATTCTTTTTCTGTAAGAAATGACCACTTACATGAGAGACTTACATGAACTAATGCTGAGTGAAATGAGCAGGACCAGGAAATTATATACTATATGATGATTAATTCTGATGGACATGGTCCTCTTCAACAAGGAGATGAGTCAAATGAGTTCCAATAGAGCAGTAATGAACTGAATCAGCTACACCCAGTGAAAGAACTCTCAGAAATGAGTATGAACCATTACATAGAATTCACATTCCCTCTATTTTTGTCTGCCTGCATTTTGATTTCCTTCACAAGTTAATTATACACTATTTCAATGTCCGATTCTTTTTTACAGCAAAATAATTGTATGGATATGTATACATATATTGTATTTAACATATACTCTAACATATTTAACATGTATTGGTCAACCTGCCATCTGGGGGAGGAGGTGGGGGAAAGGAGGAGAAAAATGGGAATAAAAGGTTTTGCAGTTGTCAGTGCTAAAAATTGCATATATCTTGTAAATAAAAAGTTATAATAATTAAAAAAAAAAAAGAAAAAGATGTGATTTACCTGTGACATTGAATGTCAATCTTCTTCCCTGAACAACAATGCTCATTTTAACTGGATAAATTATTCTTGATTGTAATCCAAGTTCTTTTATAAGTTGGAATATCTGATGCTAAAGCCTTTGATCCTTTAAGGTGAAAGTTCCTGGGTCCTGGATAATCCTAATTGAGGTTCCTTGGTATTTAATTTTTTTTCCTGGCTGTTTGCTATATCTTTTCCTTGGTGTGCTACTTTTGAAATTTAGCCAGTATATTCCTTGGAGTTTTTATTTTGGGATAGCTTTCAAGAGGTAATTGGTGAATTCTTTCAATGGTTATTTTACCTTCTGATTTTAGGACTTCAGGGCAGTTTTCCTTTATGTTTTCCTGTAAGATAATGCCTAGATTCTTTTTTTCATCATGGCTTTCAGTGTAATGCTCTGATGGTCTCTCAATTATAATCTTTCTCTGGGAGGAGGATTTTATTTCTCTGTGAATCTTTTCCTCTGTGAGCAAGTTTCTTGGGAGGCTTCTGGAGCCTCCAGCCAGCCTTTTCTTCTTCTTCTCTGAATCTCCTCCAGCTCTTATCCTTCCCCAATCCAGACTCTCTCCTTCCAGACTGCCATCTAAACTCAATCTCCCACTCTAAACTGCTCTTCAGACTCAATGTTGCCTTCTTTTATCCTCTCAGAGAATAGGCTTGTGAGAACTCCCAGGCACTTGTGGGAACTCCTACAGCCAATGAACTTGCTCCCTTTAAAGGTGAAAACTCATTCAAATGTGTAAACTCTTTTTAATAAGTCTAAAGGTGTAAACTCATTTTAAAGGTTTGAACTAAAGGTGTTAATTCTGAGCTAGAGAATTGTTTAGACAACCTGAGTTATCACCTTGTAATCCTAACATCTCCCCCTTTCTTTTGATTTAGAACACAGGGTGGTCATGGCCTTGAAACATAAATCCATCAATATGGGAGGTATTACACATAATTACATAAATTACATAAACACATAGTAACATAACACATGCTAGAAGTGATGTAACAAATAACATGTTCAAATAATCACAAATTGAGAATTTATACATGTCCATAAGTCCATTGTCCATTAGTTCATGTGCCAAAAATCCAATAATTCCTGCAAGTTTTGAAGTCCTCCAATAATCTCATCTTGTGTTAGGAAATCCAATGATTCCTGCTGGTTTTAAAGTTCTTTTAACAGTCTTCTTATTAGCCATGTTCTTTCAGTGTCAGATGTTTTTTAGATTTTCTCCTATGTTTTGAGGTCTTTCTCTTTTTCTGTCTCTCTCTGATGGACAGGGAGAATACTTCTCGTTAGCACCCATCTGATTCCTTCTCCATCTGAAGAAATGCAAGCAAACCCTCTCCCCCAAGCAGTTAACCTATCTGGTCCCTTCCATTCACCACTTTCTGAGTCTCTTCACATCACCTGGCGATTATCTAAGGACAGTGGAGCTGCTCATACTGGACACTGCCCTTCTGGTGGGTTATAAAACCTGTCTGCTGGAGCCAGTGCATCTTTGTAAAAAATTAGAAAATTAATGGTATAGAGAACTAAATTTAGAAGTTCTCCAGGGTTACCTGTGGCTCCCCCTTTCTTTTGTTTTTGGAGGAGTGTCTTAATGTCTCTGTTTCTTCTCTCTACTACTGCCTGATCTTGCAGATTAAAAGGCGTGCCAGTGGTGTGTAAAATCTTATACTGTGCACAAAAGTGCGCAAAATATTTAGAAATATATGCAGGTCCATTATCAGTTTTTATTTCTTGTGGCACACCCATAATTGCAAATGCTTGGATAAAGAATTCAGTGACCACAAAGGCTCTCTTTGCTGTTGGCACTGCAAAAGTGAATCCTGAAAAGGTATCTACCACCACATGGATAAAAGACAGATGACCAAAATATTTATAATGGGTCACATCCATTTGCCAGATTTCACTGGTCTCAAACCATGAGGATTCTTCCCTGGAGGAAGTATAGGAGTATGGAAAGGAAGGCAAGCTGTACAGCTTTTTACTATGCTCCTAGCTTCCTTTCTTGTTATTCCAAATTGTAAACGTAAAGCTCAGGCAGCCTGATGATATTTAGAATGAGATTCTTGGGCTTCCTGAAATAAAGGAGTACTGGCTAACATGGTTAGAAGGTTTGCTGCATTTGAATTGCCCTCAAAAATAGGACCTGGAAGTCCATTATGTGAGTGGACATGCAAGTTATAAATCTTGCCTGGATGCTTTCTCACTTGCTCTTGAAGCTCCTTAAAGAGCTGATAAATATTAGAGGCTGCAAATTTTATTTGGAAATTTTTATTCCTAAATGAAATTTTTATTTGGGATTATTGGGAACTCCAATAATCCTTAGACTGTCCCTCCTCTCTCTCTCTCTCTCTCTCTCTCTCTCTCTCTCTCTCTCTATATATATATATATATATATATATATATATATATATATATATATATATATATTCCAGGTCAGTTGTTGTTCTTAGGAGGTATTTCATATTTTCTTCTATTTTTTTTAAATTTCTTTTTTGTTTTTGTTTGATTGATTCTTGAAATATTATTGAAACATTCATTTCCATTTCACATTCCATACACTGATTTTTAGTGTATTATTTTCTTCAGTTACCTTTAATTTCTTTTGTATTTGTTCAATTGAATTGTTTCATTCATTGAATTTTTTTTCCATCTTACAAATACTGTTTTTCAACAAATTGGTATTTGTTTCATATGTATTTTCTTTGGAGTTACATGCTTTTTCCATTTCATCAAATCTATTTTATAGGTATTTATATGCTTTTCTCCTTTTATCTAATGTATTTTAATGAGTTTTCTTCAGATAATTTCTGTTTTTACTTTTCCATACCCTCTCACCAATATTTATTTCCTTTCACCATTTTTCTTCTAACTCTCTTTTAAGATCTTTTTTGAAATCTTCAAACAACATCTCTTAAAATGGGAACCATCTCATAATGCCCCTTGGGGTTTTATCTGGAACTGTTTTGTCATTAGGAACCTCTTGATTTGAGGTCTGTTCTTCTGCCTTTCCGTAAAAGCTGTCTATCATATTATAGTTTGCTTTTTTTTTTCAATTTATTTTTATTTTTAATTATTTTTATTTTATTTTATTTTTTGCTTATTTTGCTCTTAACACAAAGAAGGGACAGCTGCTTTAGTTTGCCCTGGAGTAGTTCTGCTGATTGACTTTCAATGCAGGATAAATATGGCCAGGCCCGGCCTTCTTCAGGGATTCAGCAGTTCACATTTTGCCTTTTGTAGCAAATCTGCCAAACCACCCCTTACAACCAGAACTCAGTAGATTTAACAAAATAAATTTTTCTATGGAGTGGTACATCAGTTTATTGATAATAATAGTACCTCAATTTACAATACTTTATCCTGAGATGAGAGTTGTTACAAATATTTTTGTACATATTGATATTTTTCATTCCTCCACCTTTTGTATTCATGCCTAATAGTGATATTGTTAAATTAAACATGTGTGAATTTATAGCCCTCTGGGCATAGATCGTATCTTTCGAAAATTTATCAATTGGGTGATAGTACTTATTTTTTTAAAATAAATTTGACTCTGAGAAATAAGATTTTATCAGAGAAATTTGCTTCAAAATTATTTTTGCAATTACTGCTAACTGTATTTCCCCCATTTATTTTGTTCTCTTTCCTTTCATCCTTCCCATCTTCAAAAGTGTTTTGCTACTGCACTGACCACTCCCTCCCCCAATATGCCATCCCATTCATCACCCTTCTCCCTTCCTGTATCTCATTCCCATCCTATTTTCCTGCAGGGTCAGATAGATTTATAAACCCATATTGAGTGTATATTTCCTTTGAGCCACTTCTAATGAGAGTGAAGTTCAATCACTTCCCCTCTGCTTTTCGCCTCCAGTGTAAAAGCTTTTTCTTGCCTATTTTTATGGCAGGTAATTTACACCATTCTAAGTTTCTCTTTCACTTTCTCCAACTACATTCCTGTATCCCACTTCATTTCATCATTATTTTTATGATTTTATTCCTTCATATTCAACTCACACCTGTGTCCTTTGTTTATATATATATATATATATATATGTATGTATATATATCCTTTAAACTGCCATAATAATGAGAAAGTTTCTTATGATATCACTCTCCTGTTTGTCTTCCTGTGCTTCTCCAGAATCTTGTAGTTATTTATTTATTTAATTGGCTTATTATTATAACTTTTTATTTACAAAGTGTATGCATTGGTAATTTTGCCAATATTGACCTTTGAAAACCTTCTGTTCCAAAATTTCCCCTCCTTCCCCTCACCCTTTCCCTAGATGGAAGATAGTCCAATAACACATGTTAAATATGTTAAAATATATGTAAAATTCAATATATGTATATATATTTATCTTGCTGCACAAGAAAAAATCGAATATAGAAAGAAAAAAGAAATCTGAAAAAGAAAACAAAAATTCAAGCAAACAATAATAGAAAGAATGAAAATTCAATGTTGTAATCGACACTCAATTCCCATAGTTCAGTTGGAACTGGTTTGAATCATCTTATTGTTGAAGACAGTCATGTCCATCAGAATTGATTATTGTATAGTCTTATTGTTGCTGTGTATAATGATCTCCTGGTTCTGCTCATTTCACTTAGAATTAATTTATGTAACTCTCTCCAGACCTCTCTGAAATAATGCTTTAGGTCATTTCTTAAAGAATAATACTATTCCATAACATTCATAGACCATCATTTATTCAGCCATTGATAGGCATCCATTCAGTTTCCAGTTTCTAGCCACTGCAAAAAAGACTGCCACAGACATTTAACACATGTAGGTCTATTTCCCTCCTTTAATATCTCTTTGGGATATAAGCACAGTAGTAAGGATTAAAGGATATGAACTGTTCCATACCTTTTTGAACATAGTTCCAAATTGCTCTCCAGAATGGTTGGATTCTTTCACAACTCCACCAACAATGAATCAGTGTCCCATTTTCCCCACATACCCTCTGACATTCATCATTACCTTTTCCTGTCATCTTAGCCAATCTAACAGGTGTGTACTGGTATATTACTAGTTGTTTTAATTTGCATTTCCCTGATCAATAGTGATTTGGAACACCTTTTCATAAGAATAGAGATAGTTTCAATTTCTTCATCTGAAAATTGTCTGTTCACATCCTTTGACCATTTATCAACTGGAGAATGGCTTGAATTCTAATAAATTGAGTCAATTCTCCATATATTTTGGAAATGAGGCTTTTATCAGAACCTTTGAATATAAAAATATTTTCCCAGTTTATTGCTTCTTTTCCAATCTTGTCTGTATTTGTTGTATGTACAAAATTTTTTAACTTAATATAATCAAAATTATCTATTTTGTGATCAATAATGGTCTCTAGTTCTTCTGTGGTCAAAAATTCCTTCCTCCTCCTGAGGCCAAAGAGGAAAACTTTTGTTTTCTTCTAATTTATTTATAATATCATTCTTTACTCCTAAATCATGAACCTATTTTGACCTTATCTTGGTATATGATGTTAAGTGTGCATCAATGTCACATTACTGCCAAACTAGTTTCTATTTTTTTCAGCAGTTTTTGTCAAATAGTGGATCCTTATCCCCAAAACTCGGGTCTTTGGGTTTGTCAAATACTAGATTACTATATTTATTGTTCATTTTGTCTATGAATCTAATCTATTCCACTGATATGGTAATCTATTTCTTAGACAGTACCAAATGATTTGGATGACAGCTGCTTTACAATATAGTTTTAGATCAGGTACAGCTAGCCCACCTTCATTTGATTTTTTTTTCATTAATCCCCTTGAAATTCTTGACCTTTTGTCCTTCCATATGAATTTTGTTGTTATTTTTTCTAGGTCATTAAAATAGTTCCTTGGGAGTCTGACTGGTATAGCACTAAATAAATATATAAATTAAGGTAGTATTGTCATCTTTATGATATTCACTTGATCTATCCAAGAGCACCTAATATTTTTCAAATTGTTTAGATCTGACTGTATTTGTGTGGAAAGTGTTTTGTAGTTTTGCTCATATAGTTCCTGAGTTTCCCTTAGCAAATAGATTCCCAAATATTTTATATTTTCAACAAATGGAATTTTGCTTTGTATCACTTGCTGTTGGGTTTTGTTAGTGATGTATAAAAATGCTGAGGATTTATGTAGAATTATTTTGAATCCTGCAACTTTGCTAAAGTTGATGAGTATTTCTAATAGCTCTTTAGTTGATTCTCTGGGATTCTCTATATATACACCATCATATCTTCTGCAAAGAGTGATAATTTGGTTTCCTTATTGCCTACTCTAATTCCTTTAATCTCTTTTTCATCTCTTATTGCCAAAGCTAGCATTTCTAATGCAATATTGAATAGTAATAGTGATAGTGAGTAACCTTGTTTCACCCCTGTTCTTATTGGTAATGATTCCTGTTTATCCCCATTACATATTATGTTTACCAATGGTTTTAAATAGATGTTACTGACTATTTTAAGGACAAGTCCATTTATTCCTACACTCTCTAGTGTTTTTAATAAGAATGAGTGTCAGGATTTTATCAAATGCTTTTTCTGCATCTATTGAGACAATCACGTGTTTTTGCTAATTTGGTTATTGATATATAGTCAATTATGCTAATAGTTTTTCTAATATTGAACCAGCCCTGCATTCATGGTATAAGTCCTACTTTGCATTGGTTTATTACCTAGGCAAAGGTTTTCTGTAATTTCTTTGCTAATATTTTATTTAAAATTTTTTCATCAATATTCATTAGGAAGATTGGCCTATAATTTTCTTTCTCTTTTTTCATCCTACTTGATTTAGGTATCAATACCATGGCTTTGTCACAAAAAGAATTTGGTAGTACTCATTCATTCTCTATTTTTTCAAATTGTTTACATTGGAACTCATTGTTCTTTAAATGTTTTTTAGAATTCACATATAAATCTATCTGGACCTGGGGATTTTTCCTTAGGGAGTTGATTAATAGTTTGTTCTATGTATTTTTCTGAAACAGTACTATTTAAGTAATTTACTTTTTCTGCTATTAATCTGGGCAATATACATATTTGTAGGTATTCCTCCATTTCACTTAAATTGTCAAATATTTTGGCATAAAGTTGCCAATAACTAATTATTGCTGTAATTTCCTCTTCATTGGTGGAAAGTTCTCCCTTTTCATTTTTAAGACTAGCAATATGATTTTCTTCTTTCCTTTTTTCTAATTAAAATTATTAAAGACTTACCTGTTTCTTTGTTTTTATATACAACCAACTCTTAGTTTTCATTAATTCACTAATTTTTTTTTTTTTTTACTTTCAATTATATTGATCTCTCTTATTTTTAGAATTTCAAGTTTGGCGTTTTATTGGGGCATTTTAATTTGCTCTTTTTCTAGCTTTTTTAGTTCTTCTTGGCTGGATTCCACAAATTTTGCTATGTTGTCTAATTCTTATCATTCTCTTGAGTGAAATTATTGTGTCTATTATTTGCAGTTTTACCCATTTATTGTTCTGTATGAGGTTGTTTAGTTTCCAATTACTTTTTGGTCTGTTTTTCCTGGCTTTTTATTGAATGCAATTTTTATTGCATTGTGATCTGTAAAAATGCATTTACTATTTCTGCCTTTATGAATTTGATTTTGAGATTTTTGTGTTCTAATATATGGTCATTTTTGTATAGGTACCATGAACTCATGAGAAGAAAGTGTATTCCTTTCTGTCTCCATTCAATTTTCTCCAAAGATCTATCATATCTAACTTTTTTTTTATTATTCTGTTTACTTCTTTAATTTCTTTCTTAATTATTTTGTGGTTTGATTTATCTACTTCTGAAAGAGCAAAGCTGAGATCTCCCACTATTATAGTTTTGGTGTCTATTTCTTCTTTCAGCTTTCTTCTCATTTAGGAATTTTCATGCTTTACCACTTGGTGCATATATATTTAGTATTTATATTGCTTCATTATCTATGGTACCCTTTAGCAAGATATAATTTCCTTCCTTATGTGTTTTAATTAGGGAATTTTTGCTTTTGTTTGATCTGAGATTAGGATGGCTAATCCTACATTTTTTTTTTTTACTTCACCTAAAGCATAATAGATTCTGCTCTAGCCTTCTATCCTGCCTATGTATATATCACTCTGCTTTAAATGTGTTTCTTGCAAACAACATATTGTAGGATTCTTGCTTTTAATCCAGTCTGCTATCCATTTCTGCTTTATGGTAGTGTTCATCCCATTCACATTTATGCTTAAAACTACTAATTCTGTATTTCCTGCCAGCTTATTATCCCTGTATTACACTGTTCTCTTTCCTTTTCCTCTTTCCTTCCTCCCCAGTATTTAGCTTATGACCACCACTTGCCTCAAACAGCCTTCCCTGTTTACAATCTCTCCCCCTGAGCAGAAAGCAGCTTTTGGTAAAGCAGATGATGATGATGTGGTGCTGAAGACAAAGTTTGTGGGTGGCATTGCTCAGATCATTGCTGCCTAAAAAGAAATTTTGATGAAAAAATGAGAACTAGAAGAAGCAAGGAAAAAACTAACTGAGATCTGCCAGCAGCAGTACAAATTCATCCCCACAGAGTTGAGAGTAGATGAAGGCAAAATCCCAAAGCTGACATTGATAACCAGGGGAAGGTTATAGGAAGAACTAAAGTGACATAATTTTAAGGAGCCATGGGATTCTCTGTATACTGCCTGTAGGTGCTTATAATGAATACCAAACAATATGTTTCTATGTTCTTGTTCATCTGTACAGGAAAATCTGCATGACTGTGGTATAGTGTCCCCATCCACCATTCTTCCTTCTCTTCCCTTTCCTCATTTATTGTATCTCAAGAGAGGATACACATTTTATGAACCCCTCTCCTCCCCACTTCAAAAATATATGAAAGAAAAATATAAAATATAAAAGAATCTCAGGAATTGGAAGAGAGTTTAAAGATAATTTTTAAAACTAAGTAAGAGAGTTAGAGGGTGAAATGGGAAGAGAAATGATAAGGATGCAAGAAAGTCAATAACTTGGTAAAAAAGGCACAAAAATACTGTAGAAAATGACATCTTTAAAAACAGAATAAAACATATGTATGTATGTGTATATGTGTATATATGTTTATATACGAATTCACTGAAGTTAAGAACTCCTTAAAAAGTAGAATTGGCCAAATGAAAAAGGAGATACAAAAGTTAAACAAAGAAAATAATTCCATAAAGCTAAAATTTGGCAAGTAGAATCATATAACTTTATGAGACATCAAGAAACAATCAAAAACATTAAAAAGAATGAAAAAAAATCAAAGCAATGTGAAATATCTCATTGAAAAAAGCTTACCTGGCAAATGTACCAATAAGAGAATTTAAATTTCTATTTTTATTTTATTTGGATCATGATAAAAATAAACCCTGATAATATAAATTTTCAAGAAACTATCAAGGAAATATATATATATATATATACGTATATATATATATATATATATATATACGTATATATATATATATTTTTTTTTTCCTGAAGCAATTAGGATTAAGTGACTTGCCCAGAGTCACACAGCTAGAAATTATTAAGTATCTGAGACCAGATTTGAATTCAGGTCCTCCTGATTTCAGGGCTAATGCTCTATCCACTGTGCCACTTAGCTGTCCCAGCTGCTTTTATATTAAAGTATCAGAGGACATAGAATATTTGAGATGGAAAAAGAGGTAGGACTGCAACCAATATTTGCTTACCCATCAAAACTTAATATAATCCTTTAGGGGAAAGGATGGATATTCATTAAAATAGAAACATTCCTAATGAAAAGACTAAAGCTGAGTAGAAAAATTAATTTCAAATACAAGATGCAAAACAAGCATAAAAAGATAAATAGAAAAGAGAAATATTGGGATTTTGATAAAATATTCCCACATAGAAAAAATGATATTTATAATTCCCCAAAATTTTATCATTATTAGGGAAGTTGGAAAGAATATACATAGACAGAAAGCAAAGGTTTGACTCAAATATTATGGCATAGTTATCAAAAATATTAAGGAATGAGAAAGAATAATGCACTGAGACAAGGAGACAGGGAAAAATATGTTGGGTTAATTTATCTGACATAAAAGAATTCTGAGGGAGATTTTACAGTGAAGTGGAAAATGGGGTGGCAGAGAGGAGAATATCTTAGTATTATTAGTATTATATAGATATTTTATGCAAAAGTTATAGGAAATTATGAAAAGGAGATAAGAGAAAGGTCAGTACAGAAAAAAGGGATAGCAGTTTGGGGAAGATAAAAAGAAGCAAACTCTTTTGGGAATGGATAGTGTTAAAGAATAGAGAGTAGGATAAGTGAGGTAAATAGGATGGAGGGAATTACATAGTTAGTAACAATTAATATGAAAAAATTACAGTGAATTTCTCGGTAAAAATACTTCATTTTTCAAATATGTAGAAAACCGAGTTCAAGTTTGTAGAAATATGAACCATTCTTCAATTGACAAATGGACAATTGATGTGAAGAGGCATTTTCCACTTAAATTAATTAAAAGTATCTATAGTCACATAAGAAAACATTCTAAATCAGTATTGATGAGATAAATACAAATTAAAGCATCTCTGAGCTACCACTTCACATCAGTCAGGTTTGCTAATATGACAGAAAAGGAAAATGACAAATGCTGGAGGTGATGTAGGAAAATTAAAATATTAATGTACTATTGGTGAAATGGTATACTGATTCAATACTTCTGGAACTGTATCTAAATAGCTAAAAAAAATGCATATCCTTTCACCAAGCTGGATGTACCCTTTTCTAGGCTTGTATCCCAAAGACATGAAAAATTGGAAAAATAAAAGGACATAGGTGCACAAAAGTATTTGCAGCTTTTGTAATGGCAATAAAGAATTGGAAATCGAGGGAATATCCATCAGTTGGGGAATGGCTAAAAAAGTTGCATTTGACTGTGATGCAACACTACTGTGCTTTAAGAACTGATGAATGAATATTCTTATTAAAAAATAAAATAAAAATTTATATGAACAGATCCAAAGTGAAATGAGTAGAACCAGGACAATATTGTACACAGTAAGAGCAATGTATGATGATCTACTATGAATAACTTAGCTATCCTCACAATAAAGTAATCCAAGATATTTTTGGAGGACTTAACAATTAAAGGTTCAATTCATCTCCAGAGAAATAACTGTTAGAAAATGAATGCAAATCAAAGAAGCTTTTTCTTTACTTTGCTTATTTTTCTTGTACTATTTGTTTTGATTGGTGTTTTCTTTCACAGAATTGCTTAAATGTACATGTGTTATGTAGGTCTTTATGTGTATAACCTATATCAAACTATCTGCCTTCTCAATGAAGGAAGGGTTAGGAGAATTTGGAATTGAAAATTTTGGAGGAAATAGAATGTTAACATTGTTTCTCATGTAATTTGAAAAAAAATGAAATAAAATTTAAAAAATCATAGGTTAGTTACAAAATTAGGGAAATTCAATGTTTTTGTTGTTGTTGAGACTGGAAACTTTTACAACTAAGAGTTATATTTATCCATTGTATCTCATTAACTGAAATGATAAAATTTCTTGCATTTTGCCCAGTTCACGTATGTGATTCAAACGCTTCTTGCTCTTTCTAATAAACAAAGAAAACTACTCTTTTAGGTATGATAGTTAACAAATCTATGTCTTTGTGCAATAAAATCCCTGGAGTAATCTTTGGTAATCTGTGTGTATGTGGTTTGTTTTTGCGGAAATCTCCTATTGTAAGAGCTTTGGTAATACTTAAAATGTACTTCAAAAGCTTAGTGTTTTACATCATAAAGTCTGTAATCAGGGAGAATAAGATATTTATGATGGAATATGCTCTTCACTTGGAATATTAAAGGAATTATACCACTGCACCATAAAAAGGTGATAGCTGTTTAATTCTCAGAATTAATATTTTCATTAAAATGATAAAAGAAAAAATCTTTCAAGTGAATAGACATAAAAGTAAAATTTTTCAAGAAAAAATTGAATGTCAGAATCTATCCTTATGTAAATGAACAGAGATCTATGAAATTAAGGAAATAGGAGTTGGATTGATTACAGAATTAATCTCTTTCAGAGTCAGAAAAAACAGTTTGACATTTTCAAAGTTCATATTGAATATGCGGGAAGTATGTGAAACAAAATTATTTTAAATTCACAGGGAAAAAAAAGGTTTAACTTGCAATGAACATGTGACATTCCATTTTTGTCCAAGGTGGATTTTTTTTTCTAGACATATTTTCTGTTATATTGAGTTATAACCCTCTTACCCATAAAGGCAGCTTTTGATTTCATTTGCCCAAAGCAAGCATGATTGAGGACACATAAGACTGTGGAAGATTTTGATTGATTCATTAGATCTTGAAAAATAATAAAAAGTGTTCAAATTGATTGTACAAAAAGAAAATCTGAGAATGAATTGGGACTTTAGACAAATTGCAGACAAATTTTTTTAATCTTTGATTTGTTCAAATTTGTAACATAATGACCAGAAAATATCTTTTATCTATAGCTTTTTTTGGCAGTTTATTTTCTTCCATCACAATTGCCTCTCATTTTTTCTTCCTTTTTTAACTTCTTTCCAGGTTTAGTGAATAGAACTATTCATATAGAATTCTATTCAGAGTCAAGGTGAACTCTGTGAAATATTAAAGCAATTCCAATAGATAACTTTATAAAGATGGAGTATTAGTGTTCAAACTAAAAAAGAAATTAAAATAAATCACATTTATATAGTGCTTTCTTATGGCAAAGACACCATTTTATTAGATATAATAATACAATGTGGTACTTTATGGAGCAAAATTAACATAACTCTAAAGCTGAAAGGGTCTTCAAAAGTTTTCATGTAGAAACTGATTCTCTGGGCTTTGAGTTTAAGTGAGTTTGTTAAGATCATACATTTAATCAGTATTGGAACTAGGATTCTCAAAGCTAAGTTTTCTAAAAGTGTGCCCATTTCTCCTTATATGACTCAGATTAACAAAAGATGAAGTTGAATACTTAAATAAACCAAATTTACAAAAAAAAAAAAAAAAAAAAAAAAAAAAAAAAAGAAATTGAACAAGCCATCATTCAATTCCATAAGAAAAAAAAATCCACAAGACAAGTTGGATTTAAAAGTAAATTCTACCAAACATTTAAGGATCAGTTGATTCCAATGATGTATGGCCTATTCTATTGTTAGGTTTTATATATAATACATAAGAAAACAGTGATGGTTTATATTATATCACGCAACTTGAAAAAGTTTTCTCACAACTAGATTTTAATTATTTTTCCCTAGTTTTAAGTATACAAGGTATTATCTGAAAAAAAATGTAATAGTTTGGTTTCCTTAGTACATATTCCTATTTTCTCCGCTTCCTTTTTATATTATTTCTACAGCTGTGTAGCAATACCTGTGAAAATAGATAAATAAGAAATCCTACCAAATTAGTGACACAAATATAGTTTTGATAATTAAATCATGAAGTATAAAAAAATTTAACTCTAATGATTTCCCTAAGGAATATTGATGCAAACATTTTAGATAAAATACTAGCAAGAAGATCACAGCAACAAGCAAACATATGTTTTGATCAGACAGAATTTATATTAAAAACTCAGGGCTGGTTCATTATTAGGAAAACTATAAAGTTAATAGAGTATAACAATAATAAAAACAACAAAAATAATGATAGCCTCCATAGATTCAAAAAAAAAGATTTAGAGAAAATACAACACCCTTTTCTATTACAAACATGAGAAATTAGGAAAAAATGATTTCTTCTTAAAATGATAAGGAATATATAACTAAAACCAAAAACATGTATTATAACTAAGAAGGATGAAGTAGATGATTTCCCTTCCCAATAAAATTAGAGATGAAGTAAGGATGTTCATTATCATCATTATTATGTAACATAATATGGGAATAACTAGCTGTAGTTTTCTTATGTATTATCAATAAAACTTAACAATAAAAGATAAAAAAGAGAAGTCACATTTAAAATAACTTCAGATAGGATAAAGTATTTTGGAGTCTATCTGCAAAGATAAACACAAGTATAAACTTTTCCCCACAAATAAAGACAACCTTTGGAGAAATATTAATTTGTTCTTGGATAGACTCAGCCAATAAAATAAATATGACAAATTAATTTACTTGTTCCATGCCATAGAAAAAACATATTTTTTTTTTCTGGAGAAATTAGTGGTAAGAAATATCAAGTGAATCAGTGAAAGAAAGAAATAAAGGAAACTGACCCCATAATGTCAGATTTGAAAGTAATAGTAGTCTTGGAGAAAGAGAAAGGGAAAAGTGGAATGGTGCAAATTATATAGTGTACAAATGAAGCAAAGAAAAACTTTTAACATGCAGAGGAAAAGGGGGAAAGAAAGTGAATGAGTAAACCTTACTCTCATCAAAATTGACTTAAAGAAGAAATAATATAAATACACAACAGGGGCATAGAAATCTATCTTACCCTGGAGGAAAATAGAAGGGAAATGGGATATGGAAAGGGAGAAGGAGGATAAAAGAGAGAACATATTGGGAGAGGGAGTGGTCAGTAGTAAAACACTTTTGAGGAGTGACAAGGTGAAAAGAGAGAGAGAAAAAATGTAGGGAAATACAACTGGCAAAGAAAAATTGAAGCAAATTTCTCTAATGAAATATTATTGTTCTAAGATTATATGTTGATCAATTCTGATGGACGTGACTCTTACCAACAAAGAGATGATTGAGGATAGTTCCAATGATTTTGTGATGAAGAGAGCCATCTACACCCAGAGAGAGACTGTAGGAATGGAGTGTGGATCACAACATCACATTTTCATTCTTTTTGCTTGCATTTTGTTTTCTTTCTCATTTTTTATCTTTTTTGATATGATTTTTCTTGTGCCTTAAGATAATTGTATAAATATGTATGCATATATTAGATTTAACATATATTTTAACATGTTTAACATATATTGGATTACTTTCCTTCAGGTGGAGTAGAAGGGGTTAAGAGGGGAAAATGTGGAGCACAAGGTTTTGCAAGGGTCGATGTTTAAAAATTATCCATGCATATGTTTTGAAAATAAAAAGATTTAATAAAAAAAAAAAAAGAAAGAAAAGAAATATTGTTATTTTCTGGGAAATGTTGAGCAGGATGCTCTCAGGAAGAAAAAAACCCATCCTGGAAAATTCTCCATGAATAAAGTGAACTACACTGTATGCAAAGTAATAGCAATGCTCTGGGATGATGGGCTATAAATGATTTTGTTATTCTCAGTAGTACAATCAACCACAACTACTCTTAAAGACTTATGATGAAAAATCCTATTCATACCTAGAGAAAGAACAGATCAAGTCTGAATACAGATTGAAGCATTCTCTATTTTTTATTTCCCTCTTTTTTAAAGCTTTTTTCCCCTGAGGCAATTGAGGTTAAGTGACTTGCCTAGGGTCACACAGCTAGGATCAAATTTGACTTCAGTTCCTCCTGAATTCTAGATAGATAGATTCTAGATAGAGCTGGTACTCTACCTGCTGTGCCACCTAGCAGCCCTGGAATTTAACTTTTCTTAAGGGTTTTTAATTTTCATTAAAGTAGGAGATCTAATTTTTTTTCCACAATGACTTTTTTTTTTTTTTTTTTTTTTTTTTTTGAGGCTGGAGTTAAGAGACTTGCCCAAGGTCACACAGCTAGGAAGTATTATATGTCGAGACCAGATTTGAACTAGGGTCCTCCTGAATTCAGGGCTGGTCCTCTATCCACTGTGCCACCTAGCTTCCCCTTCACAATGACTTTTAAGGAAATGTTTTGCATAATTTCACATGTGCTTTCCCAGTTGTGGGTGGGGATAAGGCACAGAATCTAGAGCTCAAAAATTTTAAAAACACATTTTAAAAAATGTTTTGAATTTAACTGGAAAATGTTAAATAAATTGATGAATTTTAAAAAAGGAAGTAATAATCATCAAACAAATCTGACATTATCTATGAAAGAGAGAGATAGTTCAGTGGAATAGATTATTATACAAACATTATACTGATGTAAGTGCCTATATTAACTTTGTGTTTGAAAATCCCACAAAATCTCAGCATTTCGCTCAAGAACACTCTATTACACACATATTGTTGAGAAAATTGGAAAGCAGGGGTGGAGCCAAGATGATGGAGAATATACATGCAAATTTCTAAGCTCCCTTCTATCCTCAATACCAATTAGTTAAATCAGCCTCAAAAATAACACTGGACTAAAAAAAAAAAAAAAAAAAAAAAAAAAAAAACACAAGGATTAGAAGCACAACAGCTGAAGAGAATCTGGAATTTCAACAGAAAAGGTCAGTTCTGAGGGGAGGAATAAAAAGACCAGCATAGACAGGGTTGAACTAGGGGCTAGTACATTGTGCCAAATGGGCGGGGGAGAACTCTGGGATCAGAGAAGGCACTGAGATACAGGAATCTGGCATAGGCTGATACCTCTACTCTGCTTGTAAAACAGCAGATCAGAAGAGAAATCGAAGCCACTTTAAAATAAAAAGCCAGAAAATATGACCACCCCAAAGCAGAAGTGACCCAACACCAATCTCGGCACAGCTGTGCAGTCACCTTCTGCTGTCCCAGGCTTTTCCTTGGGGCAGTTAAGAACCTGAACAGCGGGGACACAGCCCAGAGCAGCCTCTAATCCACATAGTGTGGAGCTAAGCCTGAGGCAGTGGAATTCTCGCAGCAGCGGAACCCCCACAACAGCGGAACCCCTACAGCAGCGTCGGTGCTTCCCAGGAAGAGACTTCCGGTCTGTGTGCAGGGGCTTTTCACTGCTCAGCTGCTAATATCCACAACCCCATGGGAGGCTTTGGCTGGGGATTGTGACACTTTTACTGTTCAGCCTCTAGCCTCAGGACAGTCACTAGGCTACACAGTGGGGTCCTTCACTGGGCACTCCTCGAAAGGCAGCTGTGTTAACCACCTCTGTTTCATTTCCGGTGTGTGTGGGGGGAACTCTCTCCCAGAGTTCTCTCATAGCTTAGTCACAATTTTGCTCCTTTCCAGCCTATCTGGGAGGAAGTTGATAAATTTCCTACCCAAAGGCAGACTACCACAGAGTTTTAACAATGAATAAGAAACTGAAGAGAACAACTGACACCTTCTATACAAAGAAAGAGTGAGTGTACCCAACCATGAGGAGGCTAAGAGTAGACAGTCTCCAGATAATACCCTAAAGGGGAATGATATCTGCTCCCCATCACATAACTCTCTCCTAGAAGAGACTATTAAAAAAATAAGAGAGTTTGAAGAAAAATGGGGAAAAGAAAGAGAAGCTATGACAGAGAATAACAATGTCCTGAAATTTGAGTTGGAAAAAAATAAAAAAAATTCATAGGAGGTACAGGGAAACAAAATTTGTGAATTAGAAAAGGTTGAAAAATCACAGGAAAGTAGGATTTCTGAATTGGAAAACATAAAAAATTCCCAAGAAAGTAGGATTTGTGATTTGGAAAAAGAAAATAGCTCACTAAAAAAATAGTGAAATGGAAAAAAAAAACAACAGAGCAAAATAATTCATTTAAAAACTCCATTGGACATATACAAAAAGAACTAAAAAATGTGAATGAAGAAAATAACTCATTAAAAATCAGGAACAAATAGAAATGAATGATACATTGAGAAACCAAGAATCAGTCAAGCAAAACAAAAAACAAAACAAAAAACCAAAAACAAAAAAAGAAAAGCTGGAGAATAACATCAAATATTTACTGGGAAAAGCTATAGACCTGGAAAATAGATCTAGGAGAGATACTCTGAGGATCATTGGACTTCTTGAAAATTATGATGAAAAAAACAGCATAGATTCTATTTTACAGGAAAACATCAAAGAGAACTGTCCAGAGATAATAGAAACAGAAGGGAAAATAGGCATTGAAAGAATTCATAAAACACCTTCTGAAAAAGACCCTAACAAAAGAACTACACAGAACATTGTAGCTAAGCTGCAGAACTACCAAACTAAGGGGAAAAAATATTGCAAGCAGCTTGGAAAAAAACAAAACAAAACAAAAAAAAAAAAAAACAATTCAAATATCAAGGTGCCACAATAAGGATCACGCAAGATCTGGCTGCCTCAACATTAAAGGATCAAAGGGCATGGAACCTGATATTCCAAAATGCAAAAGAACTAGGAATGCAACCAAGAATAAATTACCCAGCTAAGTTCAGCATTTTCTTCCATGGAAGAAGATGGACATTTAATGAAACAGAGGAATTTTATTTGTTTCTAAGAAAAAAACTAGATTTAAATAAAAAAATTTGATCTACATCCACAAGATTAAGAGAAGCAGAAAAAAGGTAAAAAGAACTCTTGAGAACTGTATTTCTGTTGTGGATATACAGAGAGTCCATATGGATAATTTGATTTTGCTAATCTAACTTAAAAAAGGGAAGTAGTAAAGGGAAGGGGATAGTAGCAGAAAATAGGAAAGCAGAGATAAAAAGAGGGAAACTACATCCCAGGAAGAGGCAAAGAAAATTTACCACATCTGAGGGAATTTAGAGAGGGGAGAAACATTGTGTGAATTTTACTCTCATCAGAGTAGGCTCAAAGAGTAAATAATTGACATATTTGTTTTTCAGAGAATTCTCTCTCACCTCATTAAAAGGCGGGAGAGGAAAAGTGTTAGGTTCTTACTATGTGCTAATGAGATAATGAGATATTAGGTTCTTACTAAGTGCTATGTTGGTACTTAACAATTCTCTAGTTCCGGCCTTTAAGGGGAGTTTTACTCCTATGAACTTCTGAGGAGCAAGTTCATTGGTTGAAGTATTTCTCCCACAAGCCCTTGCGTTATCCCATGCCCATTCTCTGGGAGGATAAAAGAGGGCGGCACTCTGGAGGAAGGAGAGTTAAGAGAGTTACAAGAAGGAATAGATAGCAAAACTATAATCGTGGGAGATCTCAACCTTGCACTCTCAGATTTAGACAAATCAAACCACAAAACAAATAAGAAAGAAATTAAAGAGGTAAATAGAACATTAGAAAAACTAGGTATGATAGATCTTTGGAGAAAACTGAATGGTGATAGAAAGGAGTATACTTTCTTCTCAGCAGTTCATGGAACCTATACAAAAATTGACCACATATTGGGTCATAAAGATCTCAAAATTAAATGCAGGAAGACAGAAATAGTAAATGCCTTCTTCTAAGATCACAATGCAATAAAAACTACATTCAACAAGAAGTTAGCAGTAAATAGAGCAAAGAGCAATTGGAAACTAAATAATCTCATATTAAAAAATGACTGGGTGAAACAGCAAATTATAGAAACAATTAATAATTTCACCCAAGATAATGACAACAATGAGGCATCATACCAAAATTTGTGAAATGTAACTAAATCAGTAATAAAGGGAAATTTTATATTTATAGAGGCTTACTTGAATAAAATAGAGAAAGAGAAGATCAATGAATTGGGCCTGCAACTTAAAAAGCTAGAAAAAGACCAAATTAAAACCCCCCAGCCAAAAACTAAACTTGAAATTCTAAAATTAAAAGGATAAATCAATAATATTGAAAGTAAAAAAAAAAAAACACAAAAAAACAACTATTGAATTAATAAATAAAACTAAGTGTTGGTTTTATGAAAAAGCAAATAAAATAGATAAACCTTTGGTAAATCTGATCAGAAAAAGGAAAGAGGAAAATCAAATTGTTAGTCTTAAAAATGAAAAGGGGGATCTTTCCACCAATGAAGAGGAAATTAGAGAAATAATAAGGAGTTACTTTGCCCAACTTTATGCCAATAAATTTGATAACTTATGTGAAATGGATGACTTCCTCCAAAAATATAGGCTTCCTAGATTAACAGAGGAGGAGGTAAACTGCCTAAATAATCCCGTTTCAGAAAAAGAAATAGAACAAGCTATTAATCAACTCCCCAAGAAAAAATTGCCAGGACCAGATGGATTTACATGTGAATTCCACCTAACATTTAAAGAACAATTAGCCCCAATATTATATAAACTATTTGAAAAAATAGGGGATGAAGGAGTCCTACCAAACTCCTTTTATGACACAGGCATGGTACTGATACCCAAACCAGGTAGGTTGAAAACTGAGAAAGCAAACTATAGACCAATCTCCTTAATGAATATTGATGCTAAAATCTTAAATAAGATATTAACAAAAAGACTTCAGAAAATCATCCCTAGGATAATACACTATGATCAAGTAGGATTTATACCAGGAATGCAGGGCTGGTTTTACATTAGGAAAACTATTAGTATAATTGACCATATTAATAAATAAATTAATAAAAAACATTTGATCATCTCAATAGATGCAGAAAAAGTATTTGATAAAATCCAACATCCATTCCTACTAAAAACACTTGAGAGTATAGGAATACATTGACTATTACTTAAAGTAGTCAGGAGCATATATTTACGACCCTCAGTAAGCATAATATGTAATAGAGATAAACTGCAACCATTCCCATTAAGATCAGGAATGAAATAAGATTGCCCACTTTTACTATTCAATATTGTATTAGAAATGCTAGTCTTGGCAATAAGAGTAGAGAAAAAGATTAAAGAAATAAGTGTAAAAAATAAGGAAATCAAACTATCATTCTTTGCAGATGATATGATGTTATACTTAGAGAACCCCAGAGATTCTAATAAAAAGTTATTGGAAATAATTCACAACTTTAGCAAAGTTGCTGGATACAAAATAAATCCAAATAAATCCTCAGCATTTTTATACATCACCAACAAAATGCATCAGCAAGAGATACAAAGAGAAATTCCATTCAAAACAACTGTTGAGAGTATAAAATATTTGGGAATCCATCTACCAAAGAAAAATCAGAAATTATATGAGCAAAATTACAAAACACTTGCCACAAAAATAAAGTCAGATTTAAATAATTGGAAAGACATTCAGTGCTCTTGGATAGGCTGAGCGAATATAATAAAAATGACAATACTCCCCAAACTAATCTATTTATTTAGTGCTATATCAATCAGACTCTCAAGAAACTATTTTAATGACCTAAAAAAAATAATAACAAAATTCATATGGTAGAACAAAAGGTAGAGAATTTCAAGGGAATTAATGAAAAAAAAGTTAGATGAAGGTGGTCTAAGCTGTACCTGATATAAAGCTATATTATAAAGTAGCAGGCAGCAAAACCATCTGGTATTGGCTAAGAAATAGTGTAGTCGATCAGTGGAACAAATTAGGTACACAGGACAAAATAGGGTACAACTATAGCAATCTAGAGTTTGACAAACCCAAAGATACCAACTTTTGGGATAAGAATTCATTATTTGAAAAAAAAAACAGTTGGGAAAACTGGAAATTAGTCTGGAAGAAATTAGATATGGACCCACACTTAACACCAAATACCAAGAGAAGATCAAAATGACTCCATGATTTAGGCATAAAGAATGAGATCATAAATAGAGTAGAGGAACAGAGGATTGTCTACCTCTCAGACCTGTGGAGAAGGAAGGAATTTATGAACAGAGGAGAACTAGAGATCATTATTGATCACAAAATAGAAGATTTTGATTACATCAAATTAAAAAGCTTTTGTACAAACAAAACTAATGCAAACAAGATGAGAAGGAAAGTGAAAAATTGGGAAAATATTTTTACAGTTAAAGGTTCTGATAAAGGCCACATTTCTAAAATACATAGAGAAGCCATTCTCCAATTGATAAATGGACAATTCTCAGATGATGAAATTGAAACGATATCCATTCATATGAAAGAGTGTTCCAAATCACTACTGATCAGAGAAATGCAAATTAAGACAACTGTGAGATACCACTACACACCTGTCAGATTAGCTAAGATGACAGGAACAAATAACGATGAATGTTGGAGGGACTGTGGGAAAACTGGGACACTGATGCATTGTTGGTGGAGTTGTGAAAGAATCCAGTCATTCTGCAGATCAATTTGGAACTATGCCCAAAAAGTTATCAAACTGTGCATATCTTTTGATCCAACAGTGCTACTGCTGGGCTTATATCCTAAAGAAATACTAAAGATGCTACAGGGACCTGTATGTGCCAAAATGTTTGTGGCAGCTCTTCTTGTAGTGGCTAGAAACTAGAAAATTAATGAATGCCTATCAATTGGAGGATGGTTGGGTAAATTATGGAATATGAATGTTATGGAATATTATTGTTCTGTAAGAAATGACCAACAGGAGGAATACAGAGAAGCTTGGAGAGACTTACATGAACTGATGCTGAGCAAAATGAGCAGAACTAGGACATCACTATACACTTCAACAACAATACTCTATTCAGAGATATTCTGACTGAATTGTATATCTTCAACATAAAGAAGATCTAATTCAGTTCCTGTTGATTAATGATGGAAAGAAACAGCTACACTCAGAGAAAGAACACTGGGAAAGGAGTGTAAAATGTTTCTACTATTGTCTTTCTACCCAGGTTAATTACATTTTTAGAATCCAATTCTTACTGTGCAACAAGAAATTTGGTTTTACACATATATATTGTATCTAGGTTATACTGTAACACATTTAATATATATGGGATTACCTGTCATCTTGGGGAGGGAATAAAGGGAAGGAGGGGAAAATTTGGAAAAGTGAATACAAGGGATAATGTTGTAAAAAAAAATTGCCCATGCATATGTACTGTCAAAAATATCATTATAAAATTAATAAATGATTAAAAAAAAGAATACACAGGCAGTGGTAGAAAAAAATAAAGAAAATTGGAAAGCAATACAGCATAAAAGAGGTTTAGATCTAAATTTCAATCTATATACTGAGAAAAGCTCAAAATGGATAAACAATTTAAATATACATACATAATTTTGATGATATTTTTTAATTGCAGAAAGAAAGCTAATGAAACAAAATTAGAGCACTTTTTTACATTTGTTTTTCCAATAAATTCATTATTTCTTAAATATAAAGGTAAGCACATTAAATTTACAGAAATATAAATACAATTTTCCAGTTGATAAATGGTCAAATGATATAAACAGTTTGCAGAATAAAAAAGTTGAAGCTATATAAAATCAAATAAAAATGCAAACAGAAAAGAAAAATTATATGAAAAACTGCTCACAATCATTAAATTTTCTTGGGTGAAATGGTGTTAAATGTAGAAAAAGCTTAAGGAGTCCTGCACTAACAGAGTGGTAGAATTGTAACTGAATTTAACAATTTTAGAAGATAGTTTAGAACAATTCCCAAATCTCAATAAAAATCCTTTTAATCCAACAATACCACTCTTAGCTTATGATCCAAAGGGATCAAAGGAAAATGAAAAAGAAAATATACATACAACAATATTTATAACAGTTACTTTTGGTTTAACAGAAAATTGGAAATTGAAGGGATGCACATTGGCAAATGGCCGAACAACTTGCAGTATATAATTGTGATGAAATGCTATTTTTATATAAAAATAATGCAAGGTATAGTATTTAAAAATTTAGGAAGGTATATCAAAGTCAAAGTGAAGTGTGCAGATTCAAGATCACATTTTACATAATAACAATATTGCAACTATTATCAAATGTAAATTACTTGGCTAAACTGATTCATATACATATCTGAAACTTCCAAAAGACACATTATGAAAACTGTTTTCTACCATCAGAGAGATAATTGCTGAAATCTGAGTGCAGATTGAAATATATTCTTTCACTTTCTTTAATCTTTTGTAACATGTCTAATATGAAAAATCTTTTTCATGACTTCCCATGCATAACTGATATCATATTGCTTGCCTTTTCAAATCTGTTGAGAATGATATGTCATGTGCACAAATAGATGAGTTGTTATTATTAGTAACAATATTCTTAACTACTAATTGATACTTCTGCTGCAAAAAATGTTTGAAGATAGTTAAATCTTCCCAACCATCCTTTAGAAATTTAAATGACACCCTCTAAATATGTCTTAATTGATACTTTTAAAGCAAAAAATATGCTAAAATATCAGTAAGAAGCTCAGTCAGAAGGAAAATAAAATTCAGCTTATAGTAATAATTTTAAATGATTTTATGATGTCCTGAAACATATTTAAGGGTCGAAGACATAAGGTAAATTTCAGCTACTCAATGATCATGGAGCGACACTGATTAGTGAAAGAATGTGATCCTAGAGAGATCGAACATTTCCATAGTGTTGTAAACAGATGTCAGTGTGGAAACCATTGAGCATTTACCTCAAGTTGAAGTCATTCCCTCTCTAATAAAATGTCTATGTGAAAAACAGGTTTTGAATTACCATTAGATTCTCCTGTGACAAAGCACCTGGTGCTAAGTCCCTTCAAGCCGAAATTGACAAAGCTTTTAGAGTCCATTTCCCAGAAAAAAAGAAAAAAAAAAGAAAAAAAAAAAGAAAAGAAAAAAAAATTTCTGAATTTTTTTCAGTGAGATAATTATCCCCCAATAGTTCAAGGATGCCTCCAATGTCAATCTCTATTATTGTTCATTCATTAATTGATTGATATATGTGCTAGGAAGATGAGAGGAAAACAAACAAATAAAAACAACAAAACAAAAGATTGTTCTCAAGGCAGATTTTTTTATTCTGAAAAAAAAACCTAGCTAAATATCACATAGCTCACCATCTGAAGACTGACAAATAATGAATACTTTGACTCAAACAATGCGTAAAATCATCTATGAAAGAAGAGATAGATGTAAGTTGTGGAGGAAATATATCCACATGAAACTAAAATTAACACAACCTTCAAAATATTAAGATTTTCCCCATATTAAGACATCTTTTTCCTTCATATATTACAAAATGAAGCAGCTTTTGTTATGAATTTTCAACAATGGGTTTAGGTATTATTTGATTCATTGAGTTATAGAGATTGCTGATTTTTATTTAGAGAGAACTTTAGAGCTCATATAGTTAAATAGTTTCTTTTAATGGGAAAGAGAATGTAAACGTCTCATCCAAGATCATACAGATAATATGAGTGATATTTGAATGCAGATACTGTGATTCTAAGAAAATTACCTAAAATTACTAAATTTGGCAGGCAAATCACCTTATCCAGGTAGTGAATTTATCTTTTTTTTACATATTTATGGAAAATGGTTGTTTAGCTCTTCATAATTTCCCTCTAGTATGATCTTAAAATGTTCTATCTTAATTTATAAATGTTCATAATGTTTAAACTGTGATTATCTTCTATTCATAATATTTTCTTTCCGTTAGAAAACTGAACTACTGGGGAAGATAGTTACTTGTAAAATGTGTAAGATTTAAATATATAACTTTTCCCACTAAGATTTATGAGAACAAAAGACATATTTATATGTATTTTGAAATAACTCAATTTCATAAAAATTGTATTTTTCAACTTTTAAACTCTATGTAAATATACTTTTTGAGATTTCCCATAAATAATGCAGATAAAGAAATTAATATTGGTTTTATTGTGTAGACCAAGAAATCATACATCTGGGACAGCCATTCTGGTATTGCAGAATTAACAGCATGATACAGATTCTAGCATTTTTCATGGCATTTAAGTGAGAAGTAGTGGAAGAGTTGGGGGAGAATTGTTTTTAATTCAGCCTAAATTTTGAATAAAGTGGTAATCTATTTTGCATTTCCATGTATCTGGCACACTAATAATTTCTAAATCTCCACATTTGATTTCAAGCTTAAATATCACCTTGCTGGCATGAAGTTCTACCTTTCTTATTCCAGTTACTTTGTGAATAACTGAATTTACTGTAGTTAATAATATGGTGTCCTAAGTTGATATAGTATATATATTAGTGTATATTGGGAAAATGATTTCTACTTTAATATTTTAAAATTTATTGCTCACTGGTTTCAATTTGCAAAATCCATTGACAAATAAAGGAAAATATGTATATTATCAAATTCTGCTAGTACCAAATTCATCATTCCTAATTCCCTCTATGTTTTTTCCCCTCTGACTATTCTAAGCCCTTCTAAGAATTCTGCCTTTGACTTTAGAGGCAGGATTCAGATGATAAGTTGAATTACCTTATCTGGAACTTGGCCACCAGATCTCTTCCAAGCCATTAAGAAACCAAAATATTGTCTGGGTGCCTTCACTCTACATATACCTTTACAACTTTTTCTTCATTTTACATAGTATCTTCTGATACAAAATATGTTCCTTGGAAGTAGAAACTGTCTTTATTCTTTTTATCTTTAAAATTAAGCACAATTCTTTGGTATATACTAAGTACTTAATATATACATTTCACTTACTCATTCATCCATGCATTCCATAACTATTACATTATAAGTTATTTACAATATTGCCATTCTCAAACTAAAAATGGTCAAATATATCATTTGAACAGGTAATTTTAGATGAATAAATTGAAACCATTTCTAGTCATATGAAAAGGTGCTATAAATAATTATTGATCAGAGAAATTGAAAATGAGACAACTCTGGGGTACCACTACACACCTTTCAGATAGGCTAAAATGATAGGAAAAGATAATGATGAATGTTGGAAGAGATGTGAGAAAACTGGAACACTAAAACATCGTTTGTGGAAGAGTGTATTGATCTAAACATTATGGAGAGCAGTATGGAACTATGCTCAAAGGGCTATAAAACTGTGCATACCCTTTAATTCTGCAATATTTCTACTGGGCTTGTATCCTAAAGAAATCATAAAGAAGGAAAAAGGATCCACATGTGCAAAAATGTTTGTGGCAGTCCTTTTATCATGGCAAGAATCTGGAAAGGGAGTTTATGCCCATCAGTTGGAGAATGGATGAACAAGTTATGATATATGAATGTTATGGAATATTATTATTTTATAAGAAATGATCAGCAGGATTATTTCACAGAGGCTTGGAGAGACTTACATAAATTGATGCTAAATGAAATGAGAAGAACAAGGAGATCATTATACATGGCAACAGCAAAGTTATACAAGGATCAGGTCTGATGTGCATGGCTTTCATCAATAATGATGTGATTCAGAATAGTTCCAATGGTCTTTTGACGAAAAAAAGTCATCTGAAGTGAGAGAAAGGACAGTAGGAACTGAATGTGAACCACAATGTAGTATTTTCATTCTTTTTGTTGTTGTTTGCTTGCATTTTGTTTTGGTTCTCTTTTTTTTTTTTTTTTTTTTTTTTGTTTTCTTTTAGATTTGATTTTTCTTGTGCGCCATGATATTTGGGGAAATATATATAGAGAGGAATTGCACATGTTTCACATATGTTGGATCTCTTGCCAACTAGGGGAGAGAGTAAGGAGAAGGGAGGGAATAATTAGAACACAGGGTTTTGTAGGAGTGAATGTCAAAAATTATCCATGTATATATTTTGAAAATAAAAAGCTTTAATTTAAAAAAGAAAAAAAATAATTTTTAAAACTTGAACATAGAATACTTTTGTCTATCAAGACATTTAATTTGAAAAAAAAAAACAAAAAATTAAGGCTAAAATGGGAGGAATAATTTAAATAGATATATAGATATTTTGCAAATGATCATTCACTCAATGTAGTTTCTGAGGTTACGATGCAATAGACTAGAGTTTTTGGTTTTCTACTGCTTCAGCTAATATTCCTCTAAAAATTAATACCATTAAAACCCCACAAGTGCTCCACTAACCACACTATAATATTTATACATAGAACCATCAGTTAAAGCAAATGAAGAAATTCTAATTGCTGTACATAAATTGAATTACCTTGTTAGTATAATTTCCAAGCATGTACAAATAGATCATGAGGTTAAAGGACACTTTGACAGAGTTATCTCAGTGTTTGGGAGGGTCCAAAGGAAAATGTTAGGAGAAAACGTAGCATACTGTCTACCAAACTGAAGCCATTGTGCTTACTTCAAAAAAATAATAATAATAATAATTGATTCCATTTAAATAGTCTTAGAAATATTCTTAAGATCTCCTAAAAAGATATAGTAATGGACTCCAAGGCCCTTTTTCCAGCTAAATTGCCAAGCATTAAAGTGCAGAAAGAAAGAGGGAGCTAAGATAGTGGAGAGCAGACACAACTTTCTGTGACCTCCTCTGATCTTCCCTCAAACCAAAAGTACATACAAATACAAAAGGAGCAAAAAAGACAACTGAAAAAAATAATACACTAAAAAATAGAATTCAATAAATGGAAGTGAATGATTCAGTAAGACTACAAGAATCAATCAAGCAAAAACAAAAACAAAAAAAAATGGAAAAAAAATAGAAAATATTAAATTACTCCTAGGAAAATCAACTGACCTGGAAAATAGATAGATCTAAGAGAGACAATCTAAAGATTATTGGACTTTCTGAAAGCTATGATGAAAAAAAAAAGAAACTAGACATTATCTTAGAGGAAATCATAAAGGAAAAACTGCCCTGATTTCCTAGAATCAGAAGGTAAAATAGACTTTGAAAGAATTCACTGATCAACTCCCAAAAGAGATCCCAAAATTAAAACCCAAGGAATGTCTTGGATAAATTTCAGAACTATCATCCCAAGGAAAAGATAAAAGAAAAAGAAAAAAAAAAAAAAAAAAAAGGAAAAGAGTCACAATCACGATTAGCCAAGAACAATAAGCTTTCACCTTAAGCCATCATATGGCATGGAATCTGATATTCTGAAAGGCAAAGGAACTTCAATTACATTCAAGAATAAGCTATCCAGCTAAAATGAGCATTACCTTTTAGAGAATAAGATGGACATTCAATGATATAGGTGAATTTCATCTATATTTAATTAAAAAAATGTTCTCCACAGAACTCAAGAGAAGCATAACAATGCAAGAACTCTTGAGAACTATATTTCTCTTATGGGTATACTTAGGGAGTTTGAGTATAATTTGATTTTGTTATGACAATATTAAAGAAGAAACTAGAGGTGAAAAGGGAATCATACTGAAAAAAAAGGGGGGGAAGGAGGCAAAATAAGGGAAATTACTTCTCACAAAGAGGCAAAAAAAATTATAATTGAGGGAAAAGAACGAAGGGGGGGGAGCATTGTGTGAATCTTACTCTCATCAGATTTGGCTCTAAGAGAGGATATTAGACATATTTGTTTTCACAGAGAAACTTGTTTCACCTTACAATGAAGTGGAACAGGAAAGGAGAAAAGAAAGGGAAATTCTAATAAAAGGAAAACAGAAGTATTAGGGGAAAAGTGTAAAAAGGAGGAAGTGGATATAAAGGGGGAGTGCTGTTTTAGGGGGGTAGTCATCAGAAGCAAAATACTGGGGAGGAGGGAACAGGGAAAGGAAAGAGAAAAGCATAAATTAGGGTACATATCATGGCAGGAAATACAGAATTATTTATTTTAACAGTGAATGCAAATGGAATGGAATAAACTCTCCCATGAAGCAGAAACAGATAGAAAACTGGATTAAAATGCAGAATCCAACAATATGTTGTTTACAAGAAACAGATTTAAAGCAGAGTGATAAGTACAGAGTGAAGGTAAAAGGCTGGAGCAGAATCTATTATGTTTCAGGCAACTTAAATAAAGCAAAGAGAGTAATCCTGTTCTTAGACAAGATAAAAGCAAAGATAGATCTAATTAAAAGAGGTAAGGAGGGAAACTATACTAAAGACTAGCATAGATAATGAAGCAATATGGATACTAAACATATATGCTTTAAGTGGTATAGCATCCAAATTCCTAGAAGAGAAAATAAGAGAGATGCAAGAAGAAATAGCATAACAATAATAGTGGGAGATCTCAACCTTGCTCTCTCAGCAATAGATATGTTGAACAAAAAATAAATAAATAAGAAAGAATTTAAGGAGGTAAACAGAATTTTAGAAAAGTTATGTGTGATAGATTTTGGAGAAAATTGAATGGAAACAGAAAGAAGTTTACTTTTTTCTCAGTAGTTCATGAAACCTATAAAAAATGACTATGTATTAGGGCATTAAAAACTTCAAAATCAAAGGTAGAATGGAAAAAAATACAAAAGGCATTTTTTCACATCATGATACAATAAAAATCTCATGTAATATAACGCCAGGATAAAACAGACCAAAAATTAATTGGAAAGTAAATAATTTAATCTTTTAAATTTATTTTTACTCTTTTTTAATAAATGTAATTTATTTTTTATTATTATTATAGCTTTTTAATAGACAAAATATATGCATAGACAATTTTTTAACTTTGACCCTTGCAAACACTTCTGTTCCAACTTTTCCCCTCCTTCCCTCCACCCCTTCCCCTAGATGGCAGGGAGTTCTATACATGTTGAACATGTTAAAGCATATGTTAAATAAATATATGTATATGTATTTATACAGTTATCTTGTTGCACAAGAACAAAATCAGATTTAGAAAGAAGATAAGAATAACCTGGAAAGAAAAATGAAAATGCAAGCAAAGAACAACAAGAAGAGTGCAAATGCTATGTTGTGATCCATATTCATTTCCCATTGTTCTTACACTGGATGTAGCTGGTTCTGTTCATAACTGATCAGTTGGAACTGATTTGGATCCTCTTATTGTTGAAGATAGCCACATCCATGAGAACTGATCCTCATATAGTATTGTAAAAGTGTATAATGATCTCAATTAGCATGAGTTCGTGTAAGTCTCTCTAAGCCTCTCTGTATTCATCCTGCTGGTCATTTTTTACAGAAAAATAATAGTCAATAGCATTCATATGCCACAAGGTATTCAGCCATTCTCAAGTTGATGAGCATCCATTCAATTTCCAGTTTCTAGCTACTAGTAAAAGGGCTGCCACAAACACGTTTGCACATATAGGTCCCTTTCCCTTCTTTAGTATCTCTTTGGGATATAAGGCTAGTAGTAAGTTTTCCCACATCCCCTCCCACATTGATCATTATCTTTTCCTGTCATCTTAGCCAATCTGAGAGGTGTGTACTGGTATCTTACAGTTGTCTTAATTTCCATTTCTCTGATCAATAGTGATTCGGAGCATCTTTTCATATAAATAAAAATAGTTTCAATTTCTTCATCTGAAAATTATCGGTTGATATCCTTTGACTATTTATCAATTGAATAATTGATTTCTTATAAATTAGAGCCAATTCTCTATATTTTGGAAATGAGGCCTTTATCAGAATCTTTGATTGTAAAAAGATTTTCCCAGTTTATTGCTTCCCTTCTAATCTTGTCTGCATTAGGTTTGTTTGTACAAAAGCTTTTTAACTTGATATAATCAACTTTTTTTTTCTATTTTGTGATCAATAATGATCTCTAGTTTTTATTTGTTCACAAATTCCTTCCTCCTCTACAAGTCTAAGTAAGCTAGCATATGTGCTTCTAATTTTTTATAATCTCATTCTTTATGCCTAAATGATATACCCATTTTGACCTTATCTTGGTGTACAGTGTTAATTGTGGGTCAACGCCTAATTTATGCCATACTAATTTTCAATTTTCTCATGAGTTTTTATCAAATAATGAATTATTAACCCAAAAGTTGGGGTCTTTGGGTTTGTCAAACACTAGATTTCTATAGTTATTGACTATTTTATCCTGTGAACCTAACCTGATCAACTAGTCTATTTCTTAGCCAATATCAAATGGTTTTAGTGACCACTGCTTTATAATGTAGTTTTAGATCAGGTACAGATAGGCCACCTTAATTTGATTTTTTTTTTCAGTAGTTCCCTTGAAATTCTTGACCTTTTGGTCTTCCATATTAATGTTGTTGTTTTATTTTTTTCCTAGGTCATTAAAATAGTTTCTTTGGAGTCAGATTGATATAGCACTAAATAAATAGATTAGTTTAGGTAGTGTTGTCATCTTTATGATATTTGCTTGACCTATCCAAGAGCACTTAACCTTTTTCCAATTGTTTTTATCTGACTTTATTTGTGTGGAAAGTGTTTTGTAGTTTTGCTCATATAGTTCCTGACTTTCCTTTGGCAGATAGATTCCCAAATATTTTGTACTATTGACATTAATTTTAAATGGAATATCTTTTTGTATCTCTTACTGTCAGATTTTGTAAGTGATGTATAAAAATGCTGAGGATTTATGTGGATTTATTTTGTATCCGGCAACTTTGCTAAAGTTCTGAATTATTTCAATAATTTTTTAGTAGAATCTCTGGGTTTCCTAAGTATACTATCATATCATCTGTAAAGAATGATAATTTGGTTTCCTTTTTACCTACTTTAATTCCTTTAATCTTTTTCATTTCTTATTTCTGAAGCTAGCATTTTTAATACAATATTGAATAGTAATGGTGAAAATGGGCAAACTTTTTTCACTCCTGATTTTATTGGGAATGGTTCCAATTATCCCTATTATATATGATGCTTACTGATGGTTTTAAATAGATGCTACTGACTATTTTAAGGAAAAGTCCATTTATTCTTATACTCTCTAGTATTTTTAATATGAATGGATATTGGATTTTATCAAATGTTTTTTATGCATCTATTGAGATGATCATAGTTGTTTTTTTTTTTTTTTTTGTTAATTTGGTTATTGATATAGTCAATTATGCAAATAGTTTTTCTAATATTGACCCAGCTCTGCATTCCCAATAGAAATCCTATTGGTCTTGATGTATTATTATTCTGGGGATGATTTTCTGTAATCTTTTTGCTAATACTTTATTTGAGATTTTTGCATCTATGTTCATTAGGGAGATTGCTCTATAATTTTCTTTATCTGCTTTTAAATCTATCTGGTTTAGGTATCAGTACCATGTGTGTGTCACAAAAAGAATTTGATAGGACCCCTTCAATACCTATTTTTTCAAACAGTTTTCATAGCTTTGGAGTTAATTGTTCTTTAAATGTTGAGTTCACATGTAAGTCCATCTGGTCCTGGGGATTTTTTCTTACAGAGTTGATTAATAGTTATTTCTATTTATTTTTTTTCCAAAAAGGGATAATTTAACCAATTTACTTCTTCCTCTGACAATCTGGGCATGCTATATTTTTGAAGGTATTCATCCATTTCATTTAAATTATCAAATTTATTTGCATAAAGTTGGGCAAAGTAACTTCTATTTATTGCTCTAATTTCCTTTTTATTGGTGGAACGTTCTCCCTTTTCATTTTTAAAACTAACAATTTGAGTTTCCTCTTTCCTTTTCCTCAACAAATTTACCAAGGGTTTATCTATTTGTTGTCTTTTTTATAGAACCAATTCTTTATTTTATTCATAAATTCATTTTTTACTTTCAATTTTATTAATCTTTAGTTTTAGAATTTCAAATTTAGTGTTTGATTGAGATTTTAACATTTGCTCTTTTTCTAGCTTTTTCAGTTGTAAGCCTGATTTACTGATTTTTTCTTTCTCTATTTTATGCAAGTAGGCCTCTAGAGTTATAAAATTTCCCCTTATTGCCATTTTCACTGCATCCCACACATTTTGGTATGTTGTCTCATTATTGTCATTCTCTGTGTGAAATTATTAATTGTGTCTATGATTTGCTATTTCATTCAATCGTTTTTAAGAGGAGATTATTTAGTTTCAAATTGCTTTTTGGTCTATTTTCCCCTGGCTTTTTATTGAATGTAATTTTTATTGCATTGTAATCTGAGAAGTTTGCATTTACTATTTCTGACTTCTTCATTTGAATTTGAGATCTTTATGTCCTAATATATGGTCAATTTTTGTAAAGTTTCCAAGAGTTACCTGAAAAGAAAGTATACCCCTTTCTGTCACCATTTAGTTTTCTCCAAAGGTCTATCATACCTAACTTTTCTAGTGTTCTACTTACCTCTTTAATTTCTTTCTTATTTATTTTATGGTTTGATTTATCTAGTTCTCAGAGTGTAAGTTCTGAGATCTTCCACTATTATAGTTCTGTTGTTTATTTCTTCTTTCAGCTCTCTTAACTTTATCCTTTAGGAATTTAGATGCTAGAGTGAAAAGAAATTGAGTCAAAAAAAGCAGTAAACAGGAACCTTTATTTTTAAAAAGTCATTTCATTGTACCAGAACTTTTCAAGTTGAGATGGGGGGGGGGAGGTGACAATGAAGAAAAAAGGAGCATATATGTTTAGTATTGATATTGTTTCATTATCTATATTAGATATTGTGCCCTTCCTTATCTCTTTTTTATTTAGATAAAGATTTGCTTTTGCTTGTTATACTTCACCTGAAACATAGTAGATTCTGCTCCAGCCTTTTACCTTTACTCTTTATCACCCTGCTTCAAGTGTGTTTCATGTAAACAACATATTGTAGGATTCTGGCTTTAAATCCAGTCTGCTATCTATCTCTGCTTTATGGGGAATTTACTTCATTCACATTTTTTATTAAAATTACTAATTCTGTATTTTCTTTCATCTTGTTACCCTTAGATTATGCTTTTCTCTTTACTTTCCCCTTATCCTTTTGTCTCATGTAGCCCCCCTCCCTCTTAGGATCCCCACCCCTCCAGAGTATCTCCCATTTTCCTTAAACTTTTCCTTTACAATTTCTGTATTCCCTTCTAATTAGCCTACTCATTCCTTTTTCACGTTTACCCTCCCGATTTCCAATGAGGTTGGAGATGTTTCTCTGTAAACTGAATATATCTACTATTTTCTTTTTGAGCCAATTCTGATGAGAGTAAGATTCACACTATGTTCATCCCTCCTCCCTTCTTTCCCTCAGATATAATAGGTTTCCTTTTCCCCTTCTTGCAATGTAGTACCCCAATATTTCCATTTTCTGATATAATTTCCTTTGCACATTTAGGTCCTTTTTTATATTATAATGGTAAAACCAAATTATACATGTACACTTTATGTATACTCATAAAAATATATAGTTCTCTAAGTTCTCTCTTACCTTTTTATGCTTCTATTGAGTCCTATATTTAGATGTCAAACTTTTTGTTTAGTTCTGGTTTTTTTATCAGAAATAAAGGGAATTCACCTACTTCAACGAATATCCATCTTCTTCCATGGAAGAAAATTCTCAGTTTGGCTAGGTAAGTTATTCTTGGCTTCATACCAAGTTCCTTAGCCTTTCAGAATATCAAATTCCAGGCCCTTTCATCCTTAAATGTGGATACTGCTAGATTTTTAGTAACCCTTACTGTGGCTTCTTTGTATTTGAATTTTTTTCTGTCCACTTGCAGTATTTTTCCCTGGTCTTCTAGTTCTGGAATTTAGCCACAATATTTCTTGGAGTTTTTATTTTAGGATCTCTTTTAGAAGATGTTTGATGAATTCTTTCAATGCCTATTTTACTCTGTTTCTATAACAACTGAGCAGTTCTCTTTGATGATTTCCTGAAAAATAGTGTCTAGGCACCTTTTTTCATCATGATTTTCAGGAAGTCTAAGGATTATCTTTCCTAGATCTGTTTTCCAAGTTTTGTTTTCCCAAGTAGGTATTTAACATTTTTTTCTATTTTTTTTTTCATTTTGGGGGGTTTGCTTAACTGATTCTGGGTGTCTCCTCCATTTGTTCAATTCTGATTTTTAATGAATTATTTTTTTTCATTTACTTTTTTATTTCTTTTTGTAATTGCCTAATTGAGTTTTTAAATGAATTTTTTTTTTCCTATGGATTTTTTTTTCCATTTTGCCAATTTTATTTTTTAAGGAATTATTTTCTTTTTCTCTTTCTCTAATTCTTTTTTTCAGGGAGTTGATTTCTTTATCCACTCCATCTTTTAATGAGTTACATGTTTTATTCAGATCCTCTTGAAACCTTCCTTTTCTTTCCCTATTTTTCTTCCTTCCTCTTTTAAGAGCCTTTTTAAAATTTTTTCTATGAGAGCCTTATGTAGTGGGAACCAAATCATATCCATCTTTAGGATTTTATCTAGAGAAAAACTGTTTTAAGTGTCCTCAGGATTTGAAATCTGCTCTCTTTCAGTGTAGAAGCTATTTATAGTTAGAGCCCTCTTTGCCTTTTTACTCATTTTAACAACAGCAACAAAAGCTACAGTCTGCTTTTTGCTTTTGAGGCAATGGCGGGTTACTGAGCTTCTTCATCAGACAACAGGACATAGCAGTGACAACAATGGCTATGCTAGGATTAGCATCTACACTGGGATCAGCATTTCGAGCTGAGATAGAACTGAGTCCCTCTTGGTCCTGGGTGGGTATGGTCAGGTCCTGAGAGACTTTAGTCTTATCTTCTGTGTTTATAGCTTCTTCTGCTGATCTGCTGGCTTGTTGCCAGAGCAAAGTAGCTGACAATGTAGTAAAGTTTTCCCCATAAATTTTCTATCTGTGAAGACCACACCCTGCCCCACTCTGTTCTGCACAGTGTGAGCTGTTTCCTGTGCTCTCACTGCCTGCCTGAGTCTGTGACTGGTATGTACCTGTTATGTCCCTGTGCACAAGTGAAAACAGACCTTTTCTGGCAAATTTTGAAATTACCTTATCTTGTTGATGTGTTGTCCTCCCAATATTTTTGGGTTTTGACAGTCAAGAACTAATTCTGAGGATGTTTCATAAAAAGTAGCCTGAGGGCAAAGGAGAGCTCAGAAAGATTGTATGTCCTCTCCACCATCTTGGCTCCACTCCCAATAATCTAATCTTAAAGAATGAATGGGTGAGCCATTCTCCAATTGATAAATGGTCAAAGGATATGAACAGACAATTTACAGATGATGAAATTAAAACTATTTCCACTCATATGAAAGTGTTCCAAATCACTATTGATCAGAGAAATGCAAATTAAGACAACTCTGAGATATCATTACACACTTGTCAGATTAGCTAAGATGACAGGAACAAATAACGATGAATGTTGGAGGGGCTGTGGGAAAACTGGGACACTGATGCATTGTTGGTGGAGTTGTGAAAGAATCCAACCATTCTGGAGAGCAATCTGGAATTATGCCCAAAAAGTTTTCAAAATGTACATACCCTTTGACCCAGCAGTGCTACTACTGGGCTTATATCCCAAGGAAATACTAAAGAAGGGAAAGAGACCTGTATGTGCCAAAATGTTTGTGGCAGCCCTTTTTGGATTGGCTAGAAACTGGAAAATGAATGGATGCCCAACAATTGGAGAATGGTTGGGTAAATTATGGTATATGAATATTATGGAATATTATTGTTCTGTAAGAAATACCCAGCAGGATGAATACAGAGAGGCTTGGAGAGACTTACATCACCTGATGCTGAGTGAAATGAGCAGAACTAGGAGATTGTTATGCACTTCAACAACAATACTCTATGAGGATGTATTCTGATAGAAGTGGATATCTTCAACATAGAGAAGAGCTAATCCCAATTCCAATTGATCAATGATGGACAGAATCAGCTACACCCAGAAAAGGAACACTGGGAAATGAATGTAAACTGTGAGCATATTTTTTTGTTTTTCTTCCCAGATTATTTTTACCTTCCAAATACAATTCTTCCTTTGCAATAACAACAACAAAATTCGGTTCTGCACATATATATTGTAGCTAGGATATACTATAAGATATTTAATATGTATGGAAATGCCTGCCTCTAGGGGAGGGGGTAGAGGGAAGGAGGGGGAAAATTCATAACAGAAGGGAATACAAGGGATAATGTTGTAAAAAAAAATACTTATGCATATGTATTGTCAAAAAATGTTATAATTATAAAAAATAATAATAAATAAATTTTATTTTAAAAAAATGAATGGGTGAAACAACAAATCATAAACACAATCAGCAACTTCATCCAAGAGGATGACAATAATGAGACAATGTACCAAAATTTGTGGGATACAGCCCAGGCCATTATTAAGGAAAATTTTATATTTCTAAATGGTTACTTGCATAAAATAGAGAAAAAGAAGATCAATGAATTGAGCTTACAACTAAAAAAGCTGAAAAAGACTCAGGTCCTCTTGACTTCGGGGGTAGTGCTCTATCCAATATGCCACGTAGTTGCTTGAGAACTATGTTTAAGAGTCAAATGGCTAAGGGTGCAAATGGTTTAGACTGAACTTCCTGTTCAGACAAATAAAAACTTGCCTGATTCTTGGCTAGTGTATCACAATGGACAACTCAAGCAAAGGAGATTTATTCAGCTGATTCAAGGTACCCTCAAAATCTTTATTATATACCTATATACAAAATACCTAATAGTGATTATTATTCCCCTGTGATGATTAAGTAAATCACATTTTCTTAACTATTTGAACAACCTATTTTTGTCTCAAATTGTTTCTAATTGTTATCTGACACTCAAATTTTCAGTTCACTTCTTTAATAAAATTTTCTGTTGTTTTTTCTAAGATATGTTTTTTTTTTATCATTTCATTATCAGCCTCCATCTTTATTGTTATGTCTCTTCTTTCATTCTTCCAGATTACTTTTGTAGTTCCTGTAACCATAATTTTATTTCTGACAGTGACAATTCTACCTAAATTGGTCAACTTGTCCAGTGCCATGCCAATTAAACTGTCAGAAAATTATTTTATAGAACTAGAAAAATTCAGCTGGAAGAACAAAAGTTCAAGAATTATCAAGGAAATTAATGAAAAAAATACAAAATATGGTGGCTTAGCAGTATCAAGCCTAAAACTATCTTATAATAAATCAGTCATCAAAACCATTTTGTACTGACTAAGAAATAGATGGTGGATCAGTGGAATATATGAAATACATATGACACAATAATCACAAGACTTATAGTATTCTACAATTTGATAAAATCCCAAGTCAAAGGTCATGCACATTTTTATATCCCTTTGGAGATAGTTCCCTGTTGCTCTCTAGAATAACTGGATCATTTCACAACTCCACTATTAATGCATCAGTGTCACAGTTTTCTCACATCCCCTTGAACATTTATCATTATCTTTTCCTGTTATCTTTGGCCATTTCTCAATTGAGGAATGATGTGTATTCTTATAAATTTCTTTTAGAATTTAGATCTTATCAGAAACATTGACTATAAAGTTTTTTTCCCCAGCTTTGTACTTCCATTTTAACTTTGTCTCTGTTGGTTTTCTTTGTGCAAACCTTTTTTTTAATTTAATGCAATCATATTTGTTTATTATGCCTTTAATAATGTTCTTTAATTTTTCTTTGGTCATAAATCCCTCCCTTCTCCAAAGATCTGACCGGTAAATTATCCCTTGCACTCCCAATTTTTTCTAATATCATCCTTTGTGCCCAAATATACACCTATTTTGACTTTATTTTAGTATGAAGTCTATGACAAGGTTTTGAAATATTACTTTCTTGTTTTCTCAGCATTATAATGAGTTTAAGAAACTGTGGGTTTGGGGATTTTATCAAAATAAACGAGATGGATATACATCTATATAGAAATAGTAGTTACCAAATAATAGTTATCTATGCATATAGATATATTTTAGAAGCCAATCATTTGGGAAATGGATGAATAAGCTGTGTTATACATGATGTGAGAAATTGTTGTTCTATAAAAAGTGATGAACAAACTGATTTTAGACAGGGCTGGAAAGATTTACATGAATTGATTCTGAGTGAAACAATTGAACCAGAAATATTTTGTAGACAATAACAACAAGTATGTATGATGATCACCTATGAAAGACTTAGTTCTTATCAATAACTCAATGATCCAAAGAAATCCCAGTATACTTTGGAAAGAAAATGACATCTGCATCCAGAAAATGAATTATGGTGCTTGAATGTTAATCAACACATGCTATGTTCACTTTTTTCTGTTTTTTTGTTTTGCTTTTCCATAGTTTTACTCTTTTGTACTACCATCATGATTCATAAAGAAATATGTATTTAAATAAACAAATGAATGAAAAGAAGAAAAAAAAGAAAAAAGTTTATTTTGCCATTTTGGGTTCTGGAAATGGATCAGTATATTAGCACAGCAGAATATCAACTTCTGTGGTGATTCTATGACTTTCTTGTAAACGTCCTAAATTGTCTTCAGAAAGAAAGAAAAACATATGATTCTGTTTTTGTGGGTTTTACAACTTTAACATTCAATCTGAGTCATTATTTTAAAAAATTTTGGGAAACTTACTGAGAAACATCAACTGGGTTACTACTTCCCTTCACCCTTTTTGGCTCTGCATCTCTATAATTCATTTAGGTCAGAATTATGGCATTAAATACAAATAAGTCATAGCCACATTTTTCTGATAAGAGAGGAAATGTATGGGCCCTTCAAAGTAGGAAACATCCAGAATATAACAAGGGATATAGAACTAGAAATAGGAAAATCTTATGAACCCTGAATTATTATGGTAAGAGCAGGGCTTGTAAGCAGGCTTTGATATACCAAATTAGTTCTATTACATGATGTTATTACTTCCATCATTAATTTTTACTTCTATAACTGAGATATAATAGAATTTGTCCATCTGAAAATAATACAATAATAAATAGATGGGCAGACAGATTGACAGACAGACAGATAGATAGATAGATAGATAGATAGATAGATAGATAGATAGATAGATGGATAGAAAGATATATGCTCATGTAATACCATACAGATAAAATATATCTTTTTTTTCTTTTTTTTGAGGCTGGGGTTAAGTGACTTTCCCAGGGTCACACAGCTAGGAAGCAGATAAAATATATCTAAAGAAAATGAGTATATATTTTTTTTTATCCTAACTTCAAGGCTAACTCCCAATCGACTGTACCGCTGACCAAACTATTTGAAAAGTTAATATTGAAGGGAATATGGCAGTATTTGACTACTAACAGATTTCTCAGCATTATATAATATTTTAAAAAATAATCAATTATCTATAAAACAAAATTTGAATATTGTGAAATAAAATATTTAGGGGCAGTTAGATGGCACAGTGGAGAGAGCATTGGCTCTGAAGTCAGAAGGACCTGCATTCAAATCCACCCTCAGACACTTAATATTTGCTAGATGTGTGACCCTGGGCAAATCACTTACCCCTAATTACCTAAGCAAAGCAAACAAACAAGCAAGCAAATAAAATATTTAAACAATAAATAAAAAATATATAATCGGGGGTGGAGGAGTCAGAATTTTGACTTAAATATATTGTACAGAAGCAGGAACAAGAAGGCTCAAGAGAAACAGTAACTCGGGTAAACATTCCCAATATTTTTTCCAAAAAATCTTTAAAATGATGCCTCAAATTGAATTCTAGAGTCATAGAACCAAAAACAGATTAAGGTGAGATACATGTATTTCCTATGATAATTTAGGAACTTGGCAAGAGTGATATGGGACACTAGGGTGAGGAATATCAGCCAAAAGCTGGAGGTGAGAAATGGTCCAACCATTCTGAAGGAAAAAAAAAAATGCAACTTTGTCTAAATGGCTATGAAATTGTACAAATCCATGACCCAGCAAGAGCACTACTAGATTGCTACTTCAAAAAGATCAAAAAAGGAAAAAAATGCAAAAAATAAATATTTATGAGCTTTTTTCTTGTGGGATCAAAGAACTAGAAAGTGGATGGATGCCCATCAATTAGGGAATAGCTGAACAATTGGCATAAGATTTTGATGCAATTTGTGCTGCTGTAAGAAAAGGTAAGAGTGACTAAAAAAAACAAACACCAAAACAAAAAACTGGGGAGACCTATATGAACTAATGCACAGTGAAGTGAGAAGGAGGAGATCTTTGTACACAGTACCAGAAGTATTGTAATAATAACAGTGAAAAGTTCAGCCAATTTAAACAATTCAATGATATAAGATGATTCTGAAGAACTCATGATAAAAAACACTTATCCACATACAGATGATCTCTGTGTGGAAATTAAAAAAAAAAAAAACCTTTCTTCCTTTTCGTAGTCATAGTAATACGGCAATATATTTTTCAAAAAATAAATATATATATAATTAATATCTTATTATTTTCCTTCTCATTGTTTGGAGAACACCTTGGAGGAAAGAAATGAATTTCAGCTTAAAATTTTTAAAAATTGGGGGCGGAGCCAAGATGGCGGAGAAGAAACACACGACTCAGTCAACATCCTCATTCCCTCACAACCAATTAGATAAATTAAGTCTCAAAATTAGCTCAGGACTGATAGATACCACAAGGACTGGAAGCACGACTTACCAGCTGAAGAGAATCTGGAGTTTCAACAGGAAAGGTCAGTTCTCAGGGGAGGAATAAGAGAGACCAGCACAGACGGTGGGGTAGGGGCACACTGCGCCCATTGCGCTGGGAAGGGCTCTGGGATCAGAGAAGCCACTGAGGTAAAGGAATCTGGCACAGGCTGTTAGCTCTTCTCTGCTAATTATTTAGCAGTTCAGAAGAGAAAGCCAAAATATTTTAAAACTCAGATTAGATTTTCCCCAATCCTGGGGGTGACTCAGCAGAGAATCGGCACCAGGGGGTGCGGCCTCAGCTACCACCTGAGAATAGTTAAGAGATTGACAAGTGGGTGGATACGGCCCAAGACAACACACTCTGCCTAGTTTAGCTGGAGGGAGTGGATCTCAGCTCCAGGAAGTCCCAGAGAAGCGGAACCTTTGAACTAGGGACCACGGTTTCTGGCAGACACTGCCAGTTTGAGCGCAGGGGCTTTTCACGTCACCTGCTGCAGACATCCACTCCCCACCAGGACACATAAGCTGGGCTTCCTGCTGTCTTTACTATTCTACGCCCTCGAAGCACAGTAGTGCTAATCACCTCTGAGGCACTTCCAGGGAGGGGGTGGGGAACTCTCTCCCAGAGCTCTATCTTAGCTCAGGCACAGGAGCCGCTGCATCCATCCGGTCTGGGAGGAAGCTGGTAAAGAAGTAAATAATTTCCTACCCCAGGGACAGACCCCAAAACATTTTTTTAAATATGAGCAAAAAAGCTAGAAAAACCATAGATTCCTTCTACACAGAGAAAGAGCGGGTATCCAACCCCAAGGAAGTTGACAGCAGAGAGTCAGCAGACAACAACCTAAAGGGGAACGATTCCTGCCCCCCATCACATAACTCTCTCCTAGAAGAAGCTCTTAAAAAATTGAGGGAGATAGAAGAAAAATGGGGAAAGGAAAGGGAAGCTATGATAGAAAATAACAACGTCCTGAAATTGGAGTTGGAAAAAATAAAGAATTCACAGGAGATGCAGGGAAACAAAATTTATGAATTAGAAAAGGTTAAAAAAACACAGGAAAGTAGGATTTCTGAATTGGAAAAGATAAAAAAGTCTCAAGAAAATAGAATTTCTGAATTGGAAAAAGAAAATAATTCTCAAAAAAAAAATTAGGGAAATGGAAAAAAATTCAATAGAGCAAAATAATTCATTTAAAAATGAAATTGGGCATTTACAAAAAGAACTAAAAACTGTGAAAGAAGAAAATAACTCCTTAAAAGTCAGGATGGAACAAATAGAAATGAATGATTCACAGAGAACCCAAGAATCAGTCAAACAAAACAAAAAAAATGAGAAGCTGGAGAACAACGTCAAATACTTACTGGGAAAATCTATAGACCTGGAAAATAGATCTAGGAGAGATAATCTGCGGATTATTGGACTTCCAGAAAACTATGACCAAAAAAAGAGCCTAGATTCTATTTTACAGGAAATTATCAAGGAGAACTGTCCAGAGATAATAGAAACAGAAGGGAAAGTAGATGTGGAAAGAATTCATCGAACTCCTTCTGAAATAGACCCTAAAAAAAGAACACCACGGAATATAGTGGCTAAGCTGCAGAATACCACACAAAGGAGAAAATCCTGCAAGCAGCTAGAAAAAAACAGTTTAAATACCAAGGTGCCACAATAAGGGTCACCCAAGATCTGGCTGCCTCCACATTAAAAGATAGAAGGGCCTGGAACCTGATATTCTGTAAGGCAAAAGATCAAGGAATGCAACCAAGAATGAACTACCCAGCTAAGTTTAGCATCTTTTTCAATGGAAGAAGATGGTCATTCAATGAAACAGAGGAATTCTATATGTTTCTAAGAAAAAAACCAGACTTCAACAAAAAATTTGATCTACATCCACAAGACTGAAGAGAAACAGAAAAAGGTACACAGAACCCTTGAGAACTGTAACTCTGTTGTGGGTATATAAAAAAATACTCAAGGATAATTTGATTTTACTGATATAAAAGAAAAAAGGGGGGTGTAGTAAAGGGAAGGAGGTCGGTTCAGAAAAAGGGGAAGGAGTGATAAAAAGAGGGAAACTACATCCCAGGAAGAGGCATAGAAAATACACCATATCTGAGGGAACTTAGTGAGGGGGAGAATCATTGTGTGAATCTTACTCTCATCAGGAGAGGCTCAAAGAGTAAATAATTAACATATTTGTTTTTCAGAGAATTTTCTCTCACCTCATTAAAAGGGGGGAGAGGAAAAGGGAAAAGGAAAAGGAGAATAAGTGAAGGGACTTGGAGGGAGGGGGGAGGGATCCTAAAAAAAAAAAAAAAGAGGGAGGGTTGCGCGTCACAAGGGGGGTCTGTAAATTAAATATTGGGGAGGGGGATCAGGGGGATCAAGGGAAAAAAGCATAATCTGGGGATAATACGATGGCAGGAAATACAGAATTAGTAATTTTAACTGTAAATGTAAATGGGATGAACGATCCCATCAAACGGAGACGGATAGCAGATTGGATCAAAAAGCAGAACCCTACGATATGTTGCCTACAGGAAACACACTTAAAGCAGGGAGATACATACAGAATAAAGGTAAAAGGTTGGAACAGAGCCTATTATGCTTCAGGTAAAGCCAAAAAATCAGGGGTAGCTATCCTTATCTCAGATCAAGCAAAAGCAGAAGTAGATCTCGTTAAAAAAGATAAGGAAGGAAACTATATCCTGCTGAAAGGTAGCATAAATAATGAAGCCATATCAATACTAAACATATATGCACCAAGTGGTATAGCATCTAACTTTCTAAAGGAAAAGTTAAGAGAACTGCAAGAAGAAATAGACAGTAAAACTATAATAGTGGGAGATCTCAACCTTGCACTCTCAGATTTAGACAAATCAAACCACAAAACAAACAAGAAAGAAATTAAAAAAGTAAATAGAATATTAGAAAAACTAGGTATGATAGACCTTTGGAGAAAACTGAATGGCAATAGAAAGGAATATACTTTCTTCTCAGCAGTTCATGGATCCTATACAAAAATTGACCATATATTAGGACATAAAGACCTCAAAATTAAATGTAGGAAGGCAGAAATAATAAATGCCTTCTTCTCAGATCACAATGCAATAAAAGCTACATTCAGTAAAAAGTTAGGGGTAAATAGACCAAAAAGTAATTGGAAACTGAATAATCTCATCTTAAAGAATGACTGGGTGAAAGAGCAAATTATAGAAACAATTAACAATTTCACCCAAGATAATGACAATGATGAGACATCATATCAAAATCTTTGGGATGCAGCTAAAGCAGTAATAAGGGGAAATTTTATATCTTTAGAGGCTTATTTAAAGAAAATTGAGAAAGAGAAGATTAACGAATTGGGCTTACAACTTAAAAGGCTAGAAAAAGACCAAATTATAAACCCCCAACCAAAAATTAAACTTGAAATACAAAAATTAAAAGGAGAAATCAATAAAATTGAAAGTAAAAAAACTATTGAATTAATAAATAAAACCAAGAGTTGGTTGTAAGAGGCTCTGGACCTGAACCTCCTGGGGGATAGTTGAGACGCCTTTGTGTCAGGACCCGCCGAACCTGGATCTGTCACCGTGGCAACTGACGCGGTAGGATCTGGGTGGGTGCAGGGGAGGCACAGTAAGGATTGGCTCCGCCTTCGGGGAGGAATCAGGGAGGAGTCCAAACTCTAATGGGGAAATATGCAAAAAAGATAAATGGGCTATAAAAGAGCGAGCACAGAAGGGCTTGGGGGAGACTCTGCTGACTTGTAACTCCAATAAACATCACTGTGTTCTATCCACCTCGGCTCTCTGTCTGGTGATTCCCTCCTCCCGTCCCCAGGAGGAGGGCCGGAGACGTCCGAAGCCCCGTCTGGTCGGGGAAGCTGGAAGAGGCAGTCACTGTTGAGGTTTCCTGTGAAAGGTCCCGGCCCCTAACAACTGGCCCCCGCACAGGGATCTGAATGAAGGTGGAGCCGGACCAAGAGTCTACTCATCGCAGGAACCAGGAAGAGGTAAGTGCTGCGCTCTTTCACCTCAATTTGCTGCTGGTCAGCAATTGAGAAGACCAGACAGCCTAGTTGAACTAACTCAGAGAATAGTTCGCTAGAAGGCAGAAGAATGGGACAGAAACAAGTGAAAACCCGTATTGAGCCGGAGGATGAAGGCGTACTCACCTGTCAGTTGTATAAGTTGTGTAAGAACAATGGGGTACAGATTAATATAAGAACTTGTAGGGAATGGGTCAGAAAAATATTTCAAGTCAGTCCATGGATAGAACACACCGGTATAGACCCCGACCTGTGGGGAGTAGTTGGCCAGCAGATGGCCTCCTACCACAAAGAAGACCCAGATTTCCTTTCTAAACAAGATTTTTTGATGTACACGGTGGTGGGAGCGGCTTTACATCCTACACCCCCACCACTTATAGACTCGCGAGAGACCCAAGTAGGTGACTCCCTTTGTGGTACAGAAAGTGAGGATGAGAATGATTTTTCCTATGATCCCCCACCAATATACCTGTGGGATAGCCTTACAAGGGTGGAGAAAGGAAAGTTCCAGGAGGAACCTGAGGGGAGAAAAAGGGGAATCTTTCTGATGCGTGACCCTAAAAAGGGGGGAACTTTTTCAGATCAGAGTTATAGAGCAGGAGAAAAACAAACAGGTTTTTTGTGGAAACCAGGGGAGAGAGAACAATTAAACAAGGACCCACCCTTTAAGCCACATGGAACGTTTCCCAGGGAACCAGGAGTAAACAAGGACCCACCCTTTAGGTCAACTGAAATGTTTCCTAGGGAACCAGGTAATGAGGAGCAAGAAAAACAAAAAACCACAATTAAGCAATCTCCTCACACAAATGGGAGTACATACCAGAGTATATTAACTACAAGCTTGAGAGCAGCATTAAAGGAGGGGGAGAATGTAGATTTAGATGAATGGGGTTTAAAACCTGGAGCGTTCCCAGTGTTCACACAAGTTTTAAATGATGGGACTCGCGCACTTGCATATCGGCCATTGCCTTATAAATTCTTGAAAGATATGAAGGAAGCTGTGGAAAAATATGGACCAGGTTCCACCTATGTGAAGAAGTGTATTTCTGCCTCTACTACAATTGCACCATGGCTTCCCTATGATTATGCAGAAATCATGCAGACAGTTTTAGGCCCAGTGGAGTTTGTTGCCTTTAAGGCTTATGCACAAAGGTGTGCGAGAGCATATGTGGAAGAAATGAATATAGTTAATGCTGAGGAGGCCATAAATATGATAACAGGACAGGGGAATTGGATTACTCCTGAAGCTCAACTTCAGCTTGATGATCAAGTACTGAGAGCTGTGCAGACTGTCCACATTAGAGCCCTTGAAAAAATGGGGGTACAAAATGGGACAAATAAAATATCAGGACTTAAACAGAAACCTAGTGAAAAACCTTTACAATTTATATCTAGAGTACAAGAGACAGTAGAAAGAACATTTGGAAGAACTGGGGCCAGTCCTCACCTAACTTTACAATTGATTAGGGAGGGCCTCCGTCCTGAATATAAACCAGTTTTAGCTACTCTTCCACCCAATCTTACTCTTGAAGAGTTGATTGATAAATTATTAGATATTCCAGAGAAGGACTCTATGACTATGCTCACTGAAACAATGATATAGCAGACTGTTTTTTCTCAATTCCCTTACATCCAGATGATTGTGAAAAATTTGCATTCTCTGTTCCTTCTACCTAACTCTCTTTGGCAAATGGATATTACTCACTTTCAATCCTCCTTAATTCATGTAACAGTAGATACCTTCTCTGGCTTTATAATGGCGACTCTACAGAACAGTGAGGCCACGAAAAGTGTAATACAACATATGTTGGAGTGCTTTGCAGTTGTTGGAGTACCTCGCACTCTAAAAACAGATAATGGCCCTGCATATACTTCTCGAGGCTTTAAGGCCTTTTTAAACGAGTTTGCCATTCATCATATTACAGGCATTCCTTATAACCCTACGGGACAGGCAATAGTGGAGCGTGATAATCAATCTTTAAAACGCACGCTCATTAAACAAAAAGGGGGAGCTGCTGGAAGGCTAACTAGAGCACAAGTAGCCAAAGCAGTATTTACTCTGAACTATTTACAAGTCAGAGAAGATGGTACAACACCAGCCATGAAATTTTACACTATCTCCCCGATTAGAAATGACAATAATAAAGAGCAAACTAATGATCTGCACCCACAGACGTGCCTGGAAGGCAGTACTGTGTGGTGGAAAGATGAGAAAGGAAATTGGAACGGCCCTCACAAGGTCCTTGTGAGAGGCAAAGGTGTTTTTGTGTCTCAACAGGTGAAAATGAAAGAGGTGGAGGAAGATGGATCCCATTGCGAAATGCCAGAGAAGTTCCCAAGAAACCATCGATAGTCTCGAGGCCAGAGGTGGCAAAAAAGGAAGGAGAGGCTACAACAACAGATCCTGGAAAAGAAGCTTTATAAACGAGGACATAGGGGTGCCCAGAAAAATGCAACCAGCTGAGCTAAGTGGAGGCTGATTTCGGGACTTATGGACTTATGGAAACATCAGGAATAGATAGATAGTGCTTTGTTAGCTAGAATGGTACAAACAACTGAGGTTTTGCAAGTGGTTGTACATCAACAAGCTTTGATGCTTCGTTATATGAGAATGCAATGTCATTATAAGTATTACCCTGTATGTGTAACTCCTGTTCCTTTTAACTCTACTTTATATCAATATCTGGAAGATGTGTTAAAAAATGCTACTTATGCTACAAATGCTACTAGTGAATTGAGAGCTCTTGATTTTATTATTTCTGCTATGCAAAATGCTTCTATTACTTTTACCAAAGAATGGAATGAGGAAATATCAAAGAACTTTACCTCTTGGTTTAAAGGCATAAGCCTAACAGATTTCTTTCATTGGCTTACAATTGGAATTATTGGAGTTATATTAGTGATGCTTATGTTCTGTCTATTACCCTGTGTTTTTTCAATTTTCCTTAAAGCCACCCGTGCCGCTCTTGAAGCCCTTAAGGCGGATATGTTAAACCCGATAAAAAACAAAAAGGGGGAGTTGTAAGAGGCTCTGGACCTGAACCTCCTGGGGGATAGTTGAGACTCCTTTGTGTCAGGACCCGCCCGAACCCGGATCTGTCACCGTGGCAACTGACGCGGTAGGATCTGGGTGGGTGCAGGGGAGGCACAGTAAGGATTGGCTCCGCCTTTGGGGAGGAATCAGGGAGGAGTCCAAACTCTAATGGGGAAATATGCAAAAAAGATAAATGGGCTATAAAAGAGCGAGCACAGAAGGGCTTGGGGGAGAACTGCTGACTTGTAACTCCAATAAACATCACTGTGTTCTATCCACCTCAGCTCTCTGTCTGGTGATTCCCTCCTCCCGTCTCCAGGAGGAGGGCCGGAGACGTCCGAAGCCCCGTCGGGTCGGGGAAGCTGGAAGAGGCAGTCACTGTTGAGGTTTCCTGTGAAAGGTCCCGGCCCCTAACAGTTGGTTTTATGAAAAAGCCAATAAAATAGATAAACCTTTGGTAAATTTGATCAAAAAAAAGAAAGAGGAAAATCAAATTGATAGTCTTACAAATGAAAAGGGGGATCTTTCCACCAATGAAGAGGAAATTAGAGAAATAATAAGGAGTTACTTTGCCCAACTTTATGCCAATAAATTTGATAACTTAAGTGAAATGGATGACTTCCTCCAAAAATATAGGCTCCCTAGATTAACAGAGGAGGAGATAAATTGCTTAAATAGTCCCATTTCAGAAAAAGAAATAGAACAAGCTATTAATCAACTCCCCAGGAAAAAATCCCCAGGGCCAGATGGATTCACATGTGAATTCTACCAAACATTTAAAGAACAATTAGCCCCAATGTTATATAAATTATTTGAAAAAATAGGGGATGAAGGAGTCCTACCAAACTCCTTTTATGACACAGACATGGTACTGATACCTAAACCAGGTAGATCGAAAACTGAGAAACAAAATTATAGACCAATCTCCTTAATGAATATTGATGCTAAAATCTTAAATAAGATATTAGCAAAAAGACTTCAGAAAATCATCTCCAAGATAATACACTATGATCAAGTAGGATTTATTCCAGGAATGCAGGGCTGGTTTAATATTAGGAAAACTATTAATATAATTGACCATATTAATAATCAAATTAATAAGAACCATATGATCATCTCAATAGATGCAGAAAAAGCATTTGACAAAATCCAACATCCATTCCTACTAAAAACTCTTGAGAGTATAGGAATAAATGGACTATTCCTTAGAATAATTAGGAGCATATATTTAAGACCTTCAGTAAGCATAATATGCAATAGAAATAAACTGCAACCTTTCCCAGTAAGATCAGGAGTGAAACAAGGTTGCCCACTATCACCATTACTATTCAATATAGTACTAGAAACACTAGCCTCGGCAATAAGAGCCGAGAAAGAGATTCAAGGAATTAGAGTAGGAAATGAGGAAATTAAACTATCACTTTTTGCAGATGACATGATGGTATACTTAGAGAACCCCAAAGACTCTGCTAAAAAGCTACTAGAAATAATTCAAAATTTCAGCAAAGTGGCAGGATACAAAATAAATCCACATAAATCCTCGGCATTTTTATATATCACTAACAAAATGCAACAGCAAGAGATACAAAGAGAAATTCCATTCCAAACAAATGTTGAGAGTATAAAATATTTGGGAATCCATCTACCAAAGAAAAGTCAGGAATTATATGAGAAAAATTACAAAACACTTGCCACAAAAATAAAATCAGATTTAAATAATTGGAAAGACATTCAGTGCTCTTGGATAGGCCGAGCGAATATAATAAAGATGACAATACTCCCCAAACTAATCTATTTATTTAGTGCTATACCAATCAGACTCCCAAGAAACTATTTCAATGATCTAGAAAAAATAACAACAAAATTCATATGGAAGAATAAAAGGTCGAGAATTGCAAGGGAACTAATGAAAAAAAACTCAGAGGAAGGTGGTCTAAGTGTACCTGATCTAAAGCTATATTATATAGCAGCAGTCACCAAAACCATTTGGTATTGGCTAAGAAATAGACCGGTAGATCAGTGGAACAGATTAGATACAGAGAACAAAAAAGGGTACATCTATAGCAATCTAATCTTTGACAAACCCAAAGATTCCAACATTAGGGATAAAAATTCATTATTCGGAAAAAACTGTTGGGAAAACTGGAAATTAGTATGGCAGAAATTAGATATGGATCCACACTTAACACCATATACCAAGATAAGATCAAAGTGGATCCATGATTTAGGCATAAAGAGGGAGATAATAAATAGATTAGAGGAACAGAGGATAATCTACCTCTCAGACTTGTGGAGGAGGAAGGAATTTATGACCAGAGGAGAACTAGAGATCATTATTGATCACAAAATAGAAGATTTTGATTACATCAAACTAAAAAATTTCTGTACAAATAATACTAATGCAAACAAGATTAGAAGGGAAGTAACAAATTGGGAAAATATTTTTAAAAACAAAGGTTCTGACAAAGGTCTCATATCCAAAATATATAGAGAACTGACCATAATTTATAAGAAACCGAACCATTCTCCAATTGATAAATGGTCAAGGGATATGAACAGACAATTCTCAAAGGGAGAAATTGAAACTATATCCACTCACATGAAAGAGTGTTCCAAATCACTACTGATCAGAGAAATGCAAATTAAGACCACTCTGAGATACCACTACACACCTGTCAGATTGGCTAAGATGACAGGAACAAATAATGATAAATGTTGGAGGGGATGTGGGGAAATTGGGACATTAATACATTGCTGGTGGAGTTGCGAAAGAATCCAGCCATTCTGGAGAGCAATCTGGAATTATGCCCAAAAAGTTATCAAACTGTGCATACCCTTTGACCCAGCAGCGCTACTACTGGGATTATATCCCAAAGAAATACTAAAGAGCAGAAAGAGTCATATATGTGCCAAAATGTTTGTGGCAGCTCTTTTTGTTGTAGCTAGAAATTGGAAGATGAATGGATGTCCATCAGTTGGAGAATGGTTGGGTAAATTGTGGTATATGAAGGTTATGGAATATTATTGCTCTCTAAGAAATGACCAGCAGGAGGAATACAGAGAGGCCTGGAGAGACTTAAATCAACTGATGCTGAGTGAAATGAGCAGAACCAGAAGATCACTGTACACTTCAACAACAATACTGTATGAGGATGTACTCTGATGGAAGTGGAAATCTTCAACATAAAGAAGATCCAACTCACTTCCAGTTGATCAATGATGGACAGAGGTAGCTACATCCAGAGAAGAAACACTGGGAAGTGAATGTAAATTGTTAGCACTAATATCTGTCTGCCCAGGTTGCATGTACCTTCGGATTCTAATGTTTATTGTGCAACAAGAAAATGATATTCACACACATGTATTGTACCTAGACTATATTGTAACACATGTAAAATGTATGGGATTGCCTGTCATCGGGGGGAGGGAATAGAGGGAGCGGGGGTAATTTGGAAAAATGAATACAAAAATTAAAAAAAAAAAAAAGGGAAAAAAAATTTTTAAAAAATTAAAAAATATTTTAAATTTAAAAATGCATTGTGAAAGTTTGTTATTTTTTCTGGTAGCATAGAAATTGAAAAAAAAAAAGAAATAAAACATTTGCATATGCAAAGGAAATTGAGGTAATAAGATGATAAAGTATACTTTAAATATATAATTACATTATATATAAATTAAATTAAAATACAAATAATAAAAATATATATACATATATAGTTGAAATGTATACATCTTTTTATTATTTGTATTTTAATTTCACTTGCACAGATAAGAAAACTAGAGCAAGTCATAGTAAAAATTGTTAAAAAAAAATCAGCTCACACACTTGGTTCTTCTAATCTTAATAACTAGGAAAAACACATAAATCTTAATTGTAATGTCATATTGAAAAAATATTCCAGGGAAAACTATTGCTATTAATTAGAGCAACATATTATACTAAATATTTTAGGGTCTCTTGTATTTAAGCATAGAGAGAAATAAAGGTAACTATCAGTTTTGTTCCTGTTGTAGTACATGTTCTAAACATTAGAGATATAGCAATAACAATAACAGTCTAGAGAAACAAATGTGGACATAAATTCATTTATTTCCAATAATGGCTCATAGGTAGTTAGATGTTATATACACCTAACATGTTATAAAAATATTTCTCCATAGTTTTTTTTTTTTCCTTTTGAAACTGAATCACTTAACAATTTTGGAAGCTGACACTTAGAGGAAAGATGGCACTGATTATAATTTTGGTGATTTCATTTCACTTGTTATATTGCAAATATATGAGAAGGCAGAGAGTTTACTATTATATAGGATGCAAAAGAAAATGAAAACAGGGATACAGCAGTCAGAAAATATAGAACTACTTAATTTCATTGATCCAAAAGGATAATGTGAGTGCTTTGACTCTGTTTGCAGACAGCTACTTATGTTACAAATTTTTTAGCAGGCTTGTGACTCATCTGCTATAAGAGTTCTGTCAAATGAAGTTGATTTATGTAATTCAAGAGGGTGAGTGAGATTACTTTTCATGTATTCTGAAGTCTGAGCTCCATATCACCATGGCAAGAATAATCTGGTCTTCTCCAAAGATATCAGAAAAGAAAGTCATTTATAGTTCCCTGGAAACATCTAAAGCTAACAGAAGGTAAGAAAGAAGACTTTTTTGGGATAAAGAATTGGTAGAAAGTTAGGGAATGCAACAAAAAAATTCTAACATAAAACCAGATAGTTTCAATAGAAGTAAAATTGGGGTTCAGAATCCCATTAGCATTTTTTATCAGGATGATATGATATATTTTAGGAGCCAGGGAATTTAATGGAAAAAAAGAATAAAACTTTATGAGAAAAAAAAAAAAAACTTTATGGAAAAAAACCTTCTCTTTCCTCTTTTCCCTTCCCCCATATACACATGAACTTATACAACATAAAGAGTTTGCAAACCTATTTTATAAACTATCATAGAAGTTTTGTATAAGACTAAAAAACATTTTTCTAAATATTTAATATATATGTTTGAAGTCATCATACTGATAATGAATTTATTTGAAATACAAATAGGTAAGAGTTGCTATTTTAAAGAAAGCAATGCACCTGGGGTTTACTTACTTTTATCTTTAAATATTCCTAAAATATGATAATATGTATATCTTATATTTTGTAATTCTATATTTTATTCCCAGGAAAGAATTCTAACATAAGGAATTAAACATCTAATATAGAGTGGATTTTTAAAAGGCTTGCAATTAAATTTTTTGTTCATTTCCCATACCATGTTCCAAGCATGCAAATGATTACTGGGTTAATTATATGTCAGCAGTTATTTGATTCTTTAAAATACTGATCATCATTCATCATAGTTAAAAGTCTTGATAATTTATTCCATGTGTTTTCATTGCATTTTTCTCTACAACCCAGTTTTATGATTCTCCCACATGGCCCACATGTTATTATAATGTTACTAATAAATAACTGTCTATTCAGTGCTATCAATTTACTTATTTATTCTTCCTTATTTTGAAGAGATAGTGAAAAGTATCTGCAAAACAAGTTGATATAAGAATATAAAAGTTCATCTCAATTTTGTTTTACTATGTTCAATTGTTTTACAAATAAAGTTATCTTTTTATCTTCCAATAATCCTTAATTAATTATGCTATCCATTTTTTACTAGCTTCATTTATCAGTTTGAACAAGACTCAACTATATTTTTAATTGTATTAATTTGTGGTAAATCCTTGTCATATAAAGAAAAATATAAAATGAAACAGAAAATTGTTGAGAATAGTATAGACTAGAGAATGATAGGAATAGACAATGGAGAAATTATAAGTGAAGAGGTAATAATCAAAATTCACTAGATCCTAACATATATTGCAGACAATTAGAGTATCTTATATTTCTATTATTCATGGATAAATCTTCAACCAAAAATTATAGAAAATTATTGCATGTAATAAATATCATTATGTTTAAAACAATAGCAGCAGAAGAGAAACTGTATTTTGTAAAAAAAAAAATTGATTAGTTTGGAAACAATCACTTGTGTAATTAAGATAGGTCATGAAAAGTTTCTCTATAAATAATTCATCAGGAAACTACTCTATAAAAAACTAGGGAAATGTCAGACCAGGTGTGATCTTTTAATACTATTCCTGTATAAATCAATTAAGGTGTTTTATTTTGACATCTAGTGTCAGTATTTACCAAATGTGGATAGACAAGTCCATCCCTGCAGCATGCATTTGCAAATAACTTTACTCATTAATGTTTAATTAAGACAGAGGAAAACTGTCCTTGATATTTTGCTGCAATTAGTGCTCTCTATACCCCACTGACTTTCCATGATGAATTACTTTTCAAATGAAAAGTGAAGTGATTAAATGAAAATTATTCTTTATACACTGCACATTGCCCATACTATACTTTGAAGTGTAAAGTAAAATAATGCTATTTTAGCTAACTGGTTAAGAGAGTTGTTATATTGGGATTGTTGGAACATATTTTCAATTTTTTTTTGTTTGTTTGTTTTTGTTTTTTCAATGGAGTATAATAGCATCATTCTTTCTCCAGCTCCAGCAAGAAACTTAGATGTGGTAGAGGTAGTTATAAAGAGTCAATGAACTGAACTGAGGATGAGGCCATCTGCTACTACCAAGGCTGAAAATTCTTAGGTTGTAAGTTACATATCCCTTAAAGGTAGATGGTGGCAGAAAAGACTGTCAAAGCGAGTATATCAGAGAATAAAAAAAGTATGATTTTACCATTTAATCCTCAAAGGATGTTCAGAATCAGCTGTAAAGTCCACAGCAAGAGAGAATGCAATTACCTTTGAATTGACTAAACCATAAGTAAAAGGAAGAATATAAGGAAAACACACTCAAGAATTACTCTCTACAGCAGAAAGGAGAAAATTCTTGTGAATAATTTTTATTAGTGGAAAGATAGATAGATGGTAAACACACAGGACTTTTTATTTCCTTTTCTTTCTCTTCTTTCTCTTTCTTTTCTCCTTCTCTTTCTCCCCCTGTTAAAAGATAAGTTTTTATATTTTATAATACAGGCATTTTCTGATATTTTACTTCTACCATCGAAACTCTCACTTGTTAAAATGAGCTAAACAACTAAACCCATTTAAGAACAGCATGTGAAATATTGTGTTCTAATAGTACATAATTTTCCTACTGAGAGAAATACATCTATCTATCTATCTATATCTATATCTATATCTATATCTATATCTATATCTATATCTATATCTATATCTATATCTATATCTATCTATCTATCTATCTATCTATACATATGCATGGATATATATATATATATACAAATATACAATATATGTATAGATGTGTATACACACATTTGTATCTGTAAATGTATATATGTGTATGTATCTATATATTTTTCACTTCAACTTTTTTCAGGATTAATAACTTTATTTTTTGAAATTACATTTATTTTATTATGTTTTTTTTTCATTTTTCTAGTTACATGTAAAACAATATTTTTGTTATACATGTAAATTAATTTTTAACATATGTTTCCTTATAAATCATATTGTAAGAGAAAAATCAGAACAAAAAAGAAAAACCATGGAAGGAAAAAAAAAGAAGAAAAAGAAAATAGTGAAGTTAGCATGTGTTAACTTACTTTGTCTCCATAGTTTTCTCTCTCTGGATATGGATGGTATTTTCCATCTAAATTTTATTTGAATTGCCTTTGAAACCATCGAGAAGAACAAAGTCTGTCATAGCTGATCCTTGAAAATCTTGCTGTTATGTACACTATTTCCTTGGTTCTGTTTGTTTTGCTTATTATCAGTTCACTAAAATTTTATGACACTTTTCTAAAATCAACCTATTCATCATGTTTATCTAACAATAATGTTCCATTACTTTCACATATCATAACTAATTCAGTCATTCCCCAATTGGTGGGCATCTACTCATTTTCGAATTCTTTGCCATCACAAAAAGAATTGCTGCAAAGATTTTCATATATGTAGATCTTCTTCCCACTTTTATGATTTCTTTTAAATATAGACCCATTAGTGGCACTGCTGGATCAATAGCCCTATGGACACTATGGGCATAGTTCCAGATTGCTCTCCAAAATGATTGGATCATTTTACAACTCCATCTAGAATGCATTAGTTTCCCATATTTCCCTTATCCTTTTTAGCATTTAAAAATATCCTTTCCTGTCATGTAAGCCAATCTGAAAGATGTGAGGCAGTACCCATTTTATTCCTATACTCTCTAGTGTCTTTTGTTTTTATTTAGAATCAGTAGTGATTTTTGCCAAAAACTTTTTCTTCATCCATTGAGATTATCAAATAACTTTTGTTAGTTTTGTATTGACATGGTCAATTATGCTAATTTTCCTTAACATTAAACTAGTCTGGCATTCCTGGAATAAATGTTACTTGATCACAGTGTATTATAACCTTCCTGATAAATTGTAATCCCTTTGCTGATATTTGCTGAAATTTTAAAAGTTTGTGTCAAGATTTTTGGGGAGATTGGTCCATAATTTTCTTTCTCTGCTTTGACTCTTCGTGTTTTAAGTTTCATTACCATATTTGTGTCAGAAGAAATTTGGAAGGACTCTGCCAATTTTTTTTTCAAATAGTTTAAATAGTATTGTTCTTAATTGTTTTTTAAATTTTTGGTAGAATTCATTTGTAAATCAAGCTGGTTCTGGAGATTTTTTTCTTAGGGTGGTCATTGATTGCTTGTTCAATTTCTTTTTCTAAAATGGGACTATTTAGGTCATTATTTCTCTTCTGTTAATCTGGGCAATTTATATTTTATAAATAGCCATCCATTTAAATTAGATTGTCAGAATTTTGGCATACAGCTTGGAAAGATAACTCATAATTTTTACCTTAATTTCTTTGTCATTGGTGGTAAGTTCACCCTTTTCATTTTTCATAGTGGTATTTTTTCTGTTTCTGATTTCTAATCAAATTAACCAAAGATTTATCTATTTCATCCCCTGAAAGATCTTGCTGAGTCTTACAGGGTAATTAATTCTTGGATGTAACCCTAGATCCTTTAAGACCTTCCAGATTGTAGTATTCCAGGACCTCCAGTCCTTTATTACAGGAGATGCCTGATCCTGGGTAATCCTGGATATTGCTCCATGATATTTGATATAAATACATTGATATTTTTTTTTTCATAAAACCAACTCTTAGTTTTATTTACACATTCAATAGTTTTCTTATTTTCAATTGTGTTAATCTCTCCTTTTGGATTTCAGAAACTTGAATCTGGTATTTGTTTCTTTTTTGTTTGTTTGTTTTGTTTTTTTTGTTCTTTGTATATCTTTTTTAGTTGCATGCCCAATTCACTGATTTCCTCTTTCTCTATCTTATTCATGTAATTTTTAGAGATATATAAAATTTCATCTAACAACTACTTTGACTGCATCCCATAAATTGTGGAATGTTGGCTCATTGTTATTCTCTTGGATGAATTCTCTTGGATTGTTTCTGTGATTTGTTGTTTGACCCAATCATTTTTTAGAATTAGGTTATTTAATTTCCAATTGATTTTTAGTATATTTTTCCCTCATTCTTTATTGAATGTAATTTTGTTTCACTGTGGTCTGAAAAGGAGGCATTTACTATTTCTGCCTTTATGCATTTGATTATGATTTAATATATGGTCAGTTTTTGTGTATGTGTTATATTCTGTCAAGAAAAAGGCATATTACTTTCTATCCTTATTCACTTTTCTCCAGAGGTATATCATATCTAGGTTTTCTAGGATTCTATTGATCCACTTAGTTTCTTTCTTGTTTATTTTGTAATTAGATTTTTCTGATTCTGAGAGGAGAAGATGGAGGTCTTCCACTAGTATACTTTTACTATATATTTCTTCTTCTAACTGGCTTATAAGATTATAAAGTCTGTTTTTGCTGATGGGGACTGTTAGATCAGGACACAGACAGAAGGCAGGCAGCAGCAGCACAACAGAGAGTGAGAGTATGGAAAAAAGCTCATACTGAGCAGAACTGAGGAAGGAGGGATGATCTCAGACATTTCTGCCCAGAGAACTTTACCACAGAGTGCCTACTTTGCCCTGGTAGCAAGCCATTAGATTAGCAGAGAAGCTATAAACAAAGGGCTAAAGACTATAACCCCAAAAAACTAGGGTCTCTCTGAACCTGGCCACACCTACCTGGAGGGTCTCAGAATGCTCAGTCTCAGAGCATAGACACAGTGAAACCATTGCTGCCCTGCCTGTGCCTCACTGCTGCCCCCTGAAGTCTGTAGAGGAAGCTCAGTAATACCATCAAGCTCTACCCTCCTCCGCAAAAAAGACTGCATTTTTTTTCTTAATTTGTTTTCTTTGATTCTTCTTTAACATAATGAGTAAAAAATTAACATGGACTCTAACTATTGATACCTTCTATATAGATAGAGAGCAGACTTTAAACCCTGAAGAGAATAAAAACAGATTGTCTCCAGATAAATCCCGCAAAGGGAATATGATATGGTTCTCAACACACTCTCATAGAAGAAATTAACAAGGCTCTCACAAGAGAGCTAGAAGAAAAATGGTCAAAGGGAAGGGAAGCTTGGCAAGAGGGTCTGGATAAGTCATCCCACTCATTTAAAGATAAAGTGGATAAAGAAATCAAATCCTTGAAAAACAGAATTAGTGAATTGGAAAAGGCAAACAATTCCAAGGAAAACAGTGTCAGTAAATTGGAAAAAGAAAATAATTCTCAAAAAATAAAATTGGTGAAATGGAAAAAAAAATTCCATAGAAAAAACAACTCACATAAAAACTCAATTGGACAATTAGAAAAATATATTAAAAAGCAAGTGAAGGAAATAATTCATTAAAAATCAGAATTGAACAAATGGAAGTGAATGACTCAAGGAGACACTAAGAATCAGTCTAGCAAAACCCCCCAAAAAATGAAACAATGAAAAAAATGTCAAATACTTTCTTGGGAAAACAACAGACCTGGAAAACAGATCTAGGAGAGATTATTTGAGAATTATTGGACTTCTGGAAAAATATGATGAAAAAAGAGCATGGACAGTATTTTCCAGGAAATTATTAAAGAGAACTGTTCAGATGTTAAAGAAACAGAGAGTAAAATAGACATTTAAGAGTTCATCTATCAATTATTGAAAGGGACCTTAAAATCAAAAATCCAAGAAATATAGTGGATAAATTCCAGAACTATCAGAACAAGGAAAAATACTACAAGCTGTTAGAAAAAAAATCAATTCAAATATAGAGGAGCCGCAATAAGGATTACTCAGAATCTAGCAGTGTCCACATTAAAGGATCAAAGGTCCTGGAATCTGATATTCTAAAAGGCTAAGGAACTTGATATACAGTTAAGAATAACTTACCAGCCAAAATGAGCACTTTTTTACAGAGAAGATGGACATTTAATGAAAAAGTGAATTTCATCTATTTCTGATGAAAAACCAGAACTAAACAAAAACTTTGATCTCCAAATATAAAACTCAAGACAAACCTAAAAAGGTAAAAAGAAATCTTGGGAACTATATTTCTGTTATAAAGATATATAAAGAACACATGTATAATTTGTTCTAAAAAACTAGAAGTAGAAAGGAAATTGTACCAGAAAAAGGGTAAAGTTAGGGTACTACATCTCACAAAGAGGCAAAGGAAAGCTATTACATCTGCAAGAAAGAAGGGAGGAGGATGAACATAGTGTGAATTTTACTCTCATCAAAACTGGCTCAAAGAGAAAAATATTAGACATATTTGATTTACGGTGAAATTTCTCCCACTCTTGAAAATTGGGAGGGGAAAAGTGAAAAGGGAAGGAGTAAGCTAAGCAGAAGTAAATATATGTGAGGAAAAAGGGTAAGAAAGGGGGAGGAGTACTAAGGTGGGGAGAGGGATACTAAAAAGGGAGGGCTGTGGGAAGCAAGTGGTGTTCACGAGTTCAATACTGGGGAGGGGGGTAAGAAGGAAGGAAAGGAGAAAAGCATAAGCACGGATTAATAAGATGGTAATTAATTAAGAATTAGTAAAGAGAAAGCAGTTAGCAGATTGGATTAAAATCCAGAATCCTAAAATATGTTGTTTACAGGAAACACATTTGAAGCAGGGCTATAAATACAGAGTACAGGTAAAACCTTTGAGCAGAATCTACTATGCTTCAGGTGAAGTCAAAAAAGCAGGGATAGCCATCCTGATCTCCGATCAAGCAAAAGCAAGAATTGATCTAATTAAAAGGGATAAAGGAAGGCAATTTATCTTACTAAAGATTAGCATAGATAATGAAGCAATATCAATATTAACCATATATGCACTAAGTGGTGTAGTATCAAAACTCTTAAAAGAGAAATTAAGAGATCTGCAAGAAGAAATAGAAAGCAAAACTATAATAGTAGGAGACCTTAACCTTGCACTCTCAGAATTAGAAAAATCAAACCACAAAATAAATAAGAAAGAAGAAAAAATAAGTAAATAGAATAACAGAAAAGCTAGATATGATAGATCTTTGGAGAAAACTAAATGGAGACAGAAAGGAGTACATGGAAGCTATTAAAAAACTGACCATATATTAGGGCATAAAAACCTCAAATTCAAATGCAGTAAGGCAGAAATAGTAAATGCATCCTTTTCAGACCACAATGCAATGAAAATTACATGCAATAAAAAGTCAAGAGAAAATAGACCAAAAATAATTAGAAACTAAGTAATCTCATACTAAAGAATGATTGGGTGAAACAGCAAATCACAAACATAATTAATAACTTCACCCAAGAAAATGACAATAATAAGACGTCATACCAAAATGTGTGTGATGCAGCCAAAGCAGTAATAAAGGGAAATTTTATATTTATAGAGGCCTACTTGCATAAAATAGAGAAAGAGAAAATCAATGAATTAGGCTTGCAACTAAAAGTGCTAGAAAAGGGATAAATTAAAAAACCCTAGACAAACACTAAACTTGAAATACTAAAAACTAAAAGGAGAGATTAATAAAATTGAAAGTAAAAAAAAAAAAAAAAAAAAAAACTATTGAATTAATTAATAAAACTAAGAGTTGGTTCTATGAAAAAAAACAACAAAATATATAAACCCTTGGTAAATCTGATTAAAAAAAAAAAGAAAAAGAAAAAAAAATGAAAAGGGAGAACTCGCCACTAATGAAGAGGAAATTAGAGCAATAATTAGGAGTTACTTTGCCCAACTTTATGCCAATAAATTCGATAACTTAAATGAAATGGAAGAATACCTTCAAAAATACAGCCAACCCAGATTAACAGAGGAAGAAGTACATTATTTAAAGTCCCATCTTAGAAAAAAGAAATAGACCAAGCTATTAGCCAACCCTGTAAGAAAAAAAATCCCCAGGGCCAGATGGATTTACATGTGAATTCTACCAAACATTTAAAGAACAATTAATTCCAATGTTATATAAAATACTATGTTGCAATTTCCATATTCCTCTTATTTAGTGCAGATGGCATTCTTCATCATAAGAACTTTAGAACAGGCATGAATCACCTTGCTGTTGAAAAGAGCCACAACCATCAGATTTGATTATTATATAATCTTGCTGTTGCCGTGTATAATGATCCCTGGTTCTGTTAATTTTACTTAGCATCAGTTCATGTAAGTGTGTTCAGGCCTCTCTGAAATCATCCTGCTGATTGTTTCTTATAAAATAAATAAATAAATAAATAAATAAATAGATAAATAAATAAATAAATAAATGTTCCATAAGATTCATATACCATAACTTATTCAGTCACTCTGCAATTGATGGTCATCTACTCAATTTTCAGTTCCTTGCACTATAAAGAGGGCTGCCATAAACAATTTTGCACACAGGGGCCCTTTTCCCATTTTGACAATCTAAGACCCAGTAGAGACACGGCTGGATCAAAGGGTATGCACAATTTTATAGTCCTTTGAGTATAGTTCCATATTACTCTCCGGAATGGTTAAATCAGTTCACAACTTTATCAATAATGTATTAGTGTACCAGTTTCCCCACATTCCTTGCAATATTTATCAATATCATTTCCTGTAATCTAAGTCAATCTGAGAGATATGTAATGATAACTCAGAGTTGTCTTAATTTACATTTCTCTGATCAATAGTGATTTAGAGCATTTTTATATGACTAGAAATGGTTTTAATTTTTTCCTCTAAAAATCCAACACCCATTCCTGTCTAAAATATTAAAGAGTACAGAAATGAATGGACTTTCTTAAAAGGATATGTAGCATCTATTTAAAATCATCAGCAGACACCATGTGTGATGGAGACAAAATAAAACTATTCCCAATAATATCAGAGGTGAAACAAGGTTGCCCACTATCATTCTTACTATTCAATATTGTATTAGAAACATTAACTTTGGCAATAAGAGAAGAAAATGAGATTAAATAAATTACAGTAGGTAATGAGGAAAACAAATTATCAATCTTTGCAGATGGTATGATGGTACACTTAAAGAATCCTAGAGGACTAAAAAACTACAAGAAATAATTCACAATTTTAGCAAAGTTGCAAGATACAAAATAAATCTCCTTAAATCATCAGCATTTCTAGATGTTACCAACAAAATCCAGCAGCAAGAGACAGAAAAAGAAATTCTATTCAAAATGACTATCAATAGTATAAAATATTTGGGAATCTCTTTGTCAAGGGAAAATCAAGAACTATATGAAAACAACTACAAAACACTTTCCACAAAAATATAGTCAGAACTATTCAGTTGGAAAAATTTCAAATGTTGATAGGTAGGCCAAAAAAATAAAAATGACAATATTACCCAAATTAATCTATTTATTTAGAGCTACACCAATCAAACTCCCAATTAATTATTTTTCACATTTAAAATAATAATAACAAAGTTCATCTGGAAGAACAAAAGATCAAGAATTTTAAGGGAATTAATAAAAAGCAAATGAGGGTAGCCTAGCTATGCCAGATCTAAAACTGTGTTTTAAAATACAGGTCATCAAAACCATTTGGCACTGCCTAAGAAATGCAGCAGTCAATCTGTAGAAGAGACTAGATTCATAGGACAAAATAGTAAAAACCATAGCAATCTTGTGTTTGAAAAACTAAAAGATCCCAGCTTTTGGGATAAAAACCCAATATTTGACAAAAAACTGCTGGGAAAATTGGAAACTAGTATGGTAGAAACTTAGCATTTACCCATATCTAACACCATATAACAGGATAAGGTCAAAATGGATTCATGATTTAGACATAAAGTGATATTATAAGCAATTTAGAAGAACATAGGATAGTTTACCTCTCTGATCTGTGGAGTAGGAAGGAATTTGTGATTAAAGAAGAACTGGAAGTCTTTATTGAGCACCTAATAGATAATTTGGATTATATTAAATTAAAAAGGTTTTGTACAAACAAAACTAATGCAGATAAGATTAGAAAGGAAGTAATAAACTACAAAAACATTTTTCCATTCAAGTGTTCTGGTAAAGGCCTCATTTCTAAAATATATAGAGAATTGACTTAAATTTATACAAATTCAAACCATTCTTCAATAGATAATTTTCAAATGAAGTAATTGAAACAATTTCTTGTCATATGAAAACACTCTAAGTTACTATTGATCAGAGAAATGCAAATTAAGACAAATTTGAGATAGTACTACACACATTTTAGATTGGCTAAGATGACAGGAAAGATAATGATGAAAGTTTTAGAAGATGTGGGAAAACTGGATTACTAATACATACTAATAATACATTAGACCACTTTCATTGGCATTTTTTTATTAAATCCCTTGAAATTTTTGATCGTTTGTTCTTCCAGATGAATTTTTGTTATTTTTTCTATATTTGTAAAATAATTTTTGCGAGTTTGATTGGTATGGCACTAACTAATGTATTAGTAGTGCAGTTGTGAACTGATCCAACCATTGTGGAGAACAATTTGGAACTATGCCCAAAGGGTTATCATACTGTGCATATAATTTAACTCAGCAATGTTTATACCTGGCTTATAACCCAAAGAGAACTTAAAGGAGGCAAAAGGACCCACATGTGTAAAAATGTTTGTGGCAACCTTTTTTGCAGTGGCAAGCAACTGGAAACTGAGTGGATGCCCATCAATTAGAGAATGGCTGAATAAGTCAAGGTATAAATGTTATGAAATATTATTGAGTTGTAAGAAATGATCAGGAGAATGATTTTAGAGAGGCCTGGAGAGACCTAAATGAACTAATGCTGAAGGAAATGAGCAGAACCAGGAGATCACTGTATACAGCAACAATAAGATAATATGATAATCAATTCTGATGGATTTGGCTCTGTTCAACAATGAGATGATTCAGACCACTTCCAATGATCTTGTGATGAAAAGCCCCATCTGCACCCAAAGAGAGGGTTGTGGGAACTGAGTATGGTTGACAACATTGCACTTTCACTCTTTTTGTTGTTGTTTGCTTATATTTTATTTTCTTTCTTTCCTGTTTGATCTGATTTTTCTTATGCAGCCAGATAATTGTTTAAATATGTATGCATATATTAGATTTAGCATATATTTCTACTGTATTTAATATATATTGGATTACTGGCCATTTAGGGGAGAGGTAGAGGAAGAAGAGGGAAATTTGTAACACAAGGTTTTGTAAGGGTAATGATGAAAAATTATCTATGCTTATGTTTTGAAAATTTAAAAAAAAGATATTCTGTCATCTGAGATTTAGCATGCCTAAAAGTGAACACCTTCATTTCCTCTCAAAATAGTTTTGAATTAGTCTAATTCTGTTCATTCCTCCAATTTCTTATTTGTCCAGTAGGAAAATCTTAGTATTATCTGTGACATTTCCATTTCTCTCCTTTTGTCACCAACCCCCTTTCTAAATATGCAAAGTACTATTTTTTTCCCCATTTACTAATATCTTTTTAAATTTGTCCCTTTTTCATTCTGGTATAAATGAAGCATTCCTTTTCTATTCTTACATTTGAAATATATATCTCAGCTATCTTCTAACTTGTTATTTTGTTTTTTGTTTCCTTCCTTTTTTAAATACTACTGCAAAATTAGGCTTGATTCTCTATATAGTCTCTATATATCAATAGATTTCTGAATCTTATTTCTAGGTGCTTCCACTGGCTCTTGCCTGGCCATGTTCATTATTATTTTCTATGATTTCCCTAAAACTCTTCACTTCTGCCAAATCATTCTATTTTACTAATTGATTTGTAATTTGGTTTTCTAATTACCACTTCCTAAATATATAGCACTATTCTTAGCATTATAACATGAAAAGGAAGAACAGATTCAGAATAAAAACAGTAGGCAATTTTTTTTTCAGTGTTTTAATTGTAATGAATTGTTTTCCCCAGAACATTTATATAACATACATACATAGTTTAGCCACTGCTACTAGACCTATTATTCAGATATGGGAACAGGATGATATTACACAATGGAAATAGTGATAAATTTGGAATTTGCAAACATAAGTTCAGATTTTCTTTTGTTGCTTGTTATTTATATAGTCATCAATAGGCACTTAATCTCTCTAGGCTTCATAAGAATTTGGTTTACAGAACTTCTTTCATCTTTTTTTGTGTCTAAATTTATATAAATAAATGAAAGGTATATAATTTGATTATGTTGACACAGATATTTCTGAAGCTCTGTCTTCTTATTCTAAGTCAAATCTCCTTTTTTTGTTATATTAATTAGTCTTGTAAGAAACCCCGTTTATAAATCCTACTACTACAACTATTCTGTGGAACTCAGATGAAATCACTTCATCTTTTATGAATTTTTATTTAACTGGTTTTTAAAACTGCAAATAATCTTATTGTTCAAAATCTTTGCAAACTTTAAACTGTAGGGCAAATACAATCTATTTCTAAACTATGAAATGTTACAGAGATAAAATATTTTATTTTCTGTGTCCATAACTTTGTAGTTAGGACCAAGTTTCAATTCTTACTCAAAATCTGAACAATTATATAAATGTCATGCCTTAGTCTTTGTTATTTACCAGTAATAATGTTATCAAACATAAATCACTACTTAGCACCATGCAGCTCATGTTTCTTCTTTCTGTCACATGTGCCTAACACTTTTATCTACTTTTTATATTTATAGGTCTGAAAAAAAAAAAAAAAAACTCAAATTAGCAAAATAAGCCTGAAACCAGTTTCTTATTTTTCTACTCACCATTATTATGAGTTTTCAGAACAAATCATCCATCCTAGATTTGCCTACCAATATCTTATCCAAAACTGCTTTCTCTGATGGAACCAAAGTGGATGAGAGTAGGCAGGAGCTTTCCCTAGATTTCCCTAGCTTCCCTCAGAATCAAAGGTAGATCAAGCCTCTGCATGATTTTGAGGTAACTGACTTTTGTAGTGTAAAAATTTTCCAGTTTAATACACTTGTGGGAAAAAAAAAAAGCCCTGTCTCAGTTAAGCAGGGGAGAATACATGCAACCATAGGCACAACATGAAAGTCCAGCTCAGGAGGTCCAGATCAAGGAATCTAGTGGAAAGCACTTAGCCAAAATATAGCAATTCTGGCTGCTTTGTCCTGGTTTAGAAGGCCAATATATCAGCAGACCAAATGTGAGAACTCCAAACCAACCACAGAAGGCAAATTGTGAGTGCTCAAATCCAGCATAACAAGTAGGATTTGATCAGGTCCAACCAATACAGTGAGAAAAAACTGCGGTAACAACATTCCCAGTGAAGTCAGTGAGAAGCCCTGACCTCTTCTTAAAAACATTTGGGACAATCTCCCTTGTGCCTAAGATCTCGGTTCAACTTTTAAAAATGAACATAAAAGACAAAAAAAAAAAAAAGAGTTTTGACTATTAACACTACAGGGGAGACAGGGAATATCAGAACACAAATCCATAAAAAAAGATAACCAAAAGTAAACCACCTTTGGGTGAAGTCTTAAAAAGGATATGAACTAGTCTCTGATTCAAAAATCTCTCTTGGAAGAGGTCAAAAATAATCTTAAAACAAAGATAGAAGGAACATGAGCAGAAATAAGTGGCATTTTGGAGAGTTATGAAAGTTTGGGGAAAAAAGCAAACAACTTAAAAAAGAAAGCACAGAAATTGATTGAATAAAACAGCTTCTTAAAAATAAATTTGATGAAATGTGAATATATACACACTGAAGGAAACAACCTCTTAAAATAAAATTGGTGAAATTGAAAAAAAGAAAACAACTACTTAAAAACAGAATTGGAGAAATTGGAAAAATCCACTGAAGAAAATAATTTATTTAAAAATACAATTAGTCAAATACAAAAGCAGCTTAAATTAAAAACTACCTGAAGAAAATAATTCATTAAAAGTATAACTAGGCAAATTGAAATGCATGACTCAATGGGACATCAAGATTCAGTGAAATAAAAGCAAAATAAAAAAATGAAGATGAAAAATAAAAAATATAAAAATACCTCATTGGAAAAACAACTGATCTGGAAAATAGATATAGGGCAAACAATATACAACTTATTGAACTATCTGAAGAAAAGAGTCTGAACAACATCTTTCCAGAAATTATCAAGGAAAACTTTCTTGATATTTTACCATCAGACTGTAAAATTATTATTGAAAGAATCCATCAACCACTTCCTGAAAAAGAGACCCAAATAAAAATCCCAAGATATGTTGTACCTAAATTCCAGAATTATCAAACCAAAGAAAAAATTTTGCAAGCAACCAACAATAAATAAATAAACAAATAAACAAATAAATAAATAAAGTATTGAGGAGCTACAATCAGGATTATCCAGAACCACATGAAAGAAATGGAGGGCTTAGACTATATTCTAGAAAACAAAGGAGCTTAGACTAAAAAAAGAATAAATTATGCAGGAAAATTAACATCTTTCAGGAGGGAAGAGAAAACATTCGATGAAATAGAAAATTTTTAATAATTTTGGATGAAAAGACCAGGGTAGCATATAAAATTTGATATTCAAATACAAGATTGAAGAGAATAAAAAAATAAAAAGGAAAGAAAAAATGTTTTTCAAAAGTTAAAATGTTTACATACATACATGGGAAAATGATATGTGTAACTCATGAGAACTAAAACTTTGTCAGGACAGTTACAAGTGTTATACTTAGAGGGTGTAGGTATAAGTTGTCTTTAATGTGATGATATAAAAATTAGAAGTGGAAAAGAGATTGTATTGGGAGAACAGGAAAGGAAAGACAAAATGTGGTAAATTATACCACATGAAGAGGCACAAAAGATCTATTATAATTGATAGAAAGAATAGTGGGGGATGTGTATGGTTTGAATCTTAAAATCATTGGATTTGATTCAAAGAGGGAACAAAATGCCTATTTAAGTTGTTATAGAAATTTGCCTTACCCTATAGAATAGGAGGAGGAGAAAGGGTAAAGGAAAGGGAGAGGCTAATAGAAAGGTGGACAGAAGTAAACGTAGAAAAAGATAAGAAAGTACAAAGGGGCTTCTCAGTCTTCTTGTATAATCATCATCATTTCACATGAAGAGATTCACAGGTCTGAGTCTGACCTCCAGAAGCCACTGGCAGATGGCTCCCATATCACAACAAAGTAAGGGTAAAATCTGGAACAGAATCTATTATGATTCAGCTGAAGTAAAAGGAAAAAAACAAAATAAAACAAACAAACAAAACAAACAAACAAACAAAAAAAACAGGAGTAGCAATTCTGATCTCAGATTAAGCAAAAGCAAAATAGACCTACTTAAAACAGATAAAGATGGAAACTAAATCTTGCTAAAGGATATTGTAGATAATGAAGTAATATCAATACTAAATATATATGCATGAAGTGGTATAGCATCAAACTTTTTAAAGGAGATGTTAAACGAACTACAAGAAGAAATAGCAAAACTGTACTACTGAGGTGTCTCAATGTCCATCTATCAGCACTATATAAATCTAATCACAAAATAAACAAGAAAGATATTGAGGTAAATAGAATTTTAGAAAAGTTAGGTATGAAATTTGGAGAAATTTTAATTACAGTACAAAGATATATACTTTTTTCTCAGTGGTACATTATAGCTGCACAAAAATTGATTATATATTTTCATGTATCATTTTCATATATAATATCACTTTATTTGATTTAATTCTGTTCTTTCTGCATTTTTCTGCCCAGATTCACCTTTCTACATAAGTTGGGTACTTCATCTGTCACTTTCCTCTTCCCACCCCTCTCAAATTTGACATTATCTGATGTGCCTCTGACACTAATTTTACTCACATTTTTTTCATTGTCATTCTCTTTCTCAATCTCTGCCTTACACATCTGAATCAGATAAACTGTCCAAGGTTCAGAGGTGATTTATGCTTTTTATGGATTTGTGATGGTTTTTTATTATGAGATATCAGATCATTATTCAATCAGTCTCTATGTATGTATGTTTGGTGTTTTTACTTATCAAGAAACTATAGTGTGTGTAGCAGCCAAACCATGTGAGTAGATGGATTAAGCAACACTGATGGTAACTGACAGCCCTCATACCTATTATTAGTTGAGGGTATTTCTGCCCTACCCATGTGATAACTTCCCCTCCTAGAATGGGACAAATAAAAAAAATGATTTAATGACCATGATTATGGATGAATCAGGTGTTGTGTAATATCTAGAACTTGATTAGACATCAAAAGTGGTAGAATCATCAACTGAATCCTTGGTCATCACCAGTGTCCTTGAATTTTCCTGCCATTGGACTTCAATGATTTTGGAAGAGAGATGAGGCTATTGACTTTGCAATCTGCCTTACTTAAATTCAATTCACACACCACTCGTTAATCATGATGCCATTGGTTCTCCTCCAAAGTGAAGGATAATCATCATTTGGAGATGGCTGAATAAATTGTGCTATTGAATACAATGGGATATTATTGTTCAATGAGAAATGATGAGCAAGTTGATTTCAGAAAATCTGCAAAGACATGAACGCATGCTGAATAAAATGAGTACAACAACATTGTATTACGTAACATGATTTTGTGATATTCAGCGGTGAGGGATTTGGATCTTCTCAATAATGTAATGATTCAAGGCAATTTCCTATAGATTTGGGATTGAAGTGCCATCAAGAGAGAGAACTATGGAGACTAAAGGCACATCTAAAGACAATATTTTTATCTTTTTGTTTCTTTTTTCTTGTGATTTTTACTCTTTTGTTCTGATTTTCCTTATGCAACACATCAAATATGAAATACAACTAAAATAATTGCACATCTAACTTACATTGCTTGATCTCTTGGAGAGGGGGGAAATAATGGAGAGAGGATGAAAAATCTGGAACACAAATTCTTATAAAAGTGAATGTTGAAAACTACCTTTATATAAATTTGGAAAATACAATACAATTGAAAAATAAAGAGCAAATAACATATTATTTACAACACAAACAATTCTGATCGCTAATTAAGTATTTTAGTCATCTGCTTTTGATTACTATCATTTTCATAATTATAGTATGCTAATGATTGAGGATTTAAATATTTTTTTTAAAAAGACAGTCTTAGAGACTTCCGGCCAAGATGGCAGAAAGAAGGCATACATGCTTAAGCTCTGCATTTTATCTCAGAATTTATTTCTTGACAAGCCTCGGAATTAGTACTTGACAGGAAAAAACCTACACATAATTACCAACAGAAGACATCCTTGAAATTCACCAGAAAAGGTCTATTTTTGCTCAAAGCAGGGATGAACAGATCAGTCACAGACTGAGGGCAAGCAGTAAGAGTGAGGCAGGCAGCTCACACTGTGCAGACCAGAGCAGGGAAGGGTGTGATCTTTGCCATTTCTGTGGAATGACCTTTACCACAGTGTAGATATTCTGTCTTGGCAGCAAGCCAGGATCAGCAGAGAAACTGTAAACCCAGGAAGTAAAGACTTTAACCCTGAAAAGCTAGCATCTCTCAGGACCTGGCCACCCCCACTCAGAGTGGCTCAGCACGTTCTTAGAACCTCAGAGACTCAGAGCGCAGATGAAGCACAGCCATTGCTGTCCTGCTAGTGCCTGGCTGCGCTGCCCCTTGCAGTCTGTAGAGGAAGCCCAGTAATACCATCCAGCCCCACCCCACCCACCCAAAAAAAAGCAGACCATTTGTTTTTCTTGTTAATTTGTTTTCTTTGATTCTGCTCTGACAAAATGAGCAAAAAATTTAAAAGGACTCTAACTATTGATAGCTTCTATATGGATAGAGAGCAGTCTTTAAACTCTGAGGAGACTAAAAACAGACTATCTCCAGAGGAATCCCCAAAGGGGGATATGATCTGCTCCTCAATACACAAAAATATAATAGAAGAAATCAAAAAGGCTGTCACAAGAGAGCTAGAAGAAAAATGGGAAAAGGATCAAGCAATGTAAGTTAGATGTGCAATTATTTTAGTTGTATTTCATATTTGATGTGTTGCATAAGGAAAATAAGAACAAAAGAGTAAAAATCACAAGAAAAAAGAAACAAAAAGATAAAAATATTGTCTTTAGATGTGCCTTTAGTCTCCATAGTTCTCTCTCTTGATGGCACTTCAATCCCAAATCTATAGGAAATTGCCTTGAATCATTACATTATTGAGAAGATCCAAATGGCAAGAGATTGAGAAGTCATCCTACACATTTAAAGATGGAGTGGATAAAGAAATCAAATCCTTAAAAAACAAAATTAGTGATTTGGAAAAGGTAAACAACTCCAAGGAAAACAGAGTGAGTTGGAAAAAAGAAAATAGCTCTCTAAAAAATAAAATTGGTGAAATGGAAAAAAAAAAAATCCATAGAACAAAACAACTCACTTAAAAAACTCACTTGAACAATTAGAAAAAGATATAATAAAAAGTGAGTGAAGAAAATACATCATTGAAAATCAGAATCGAACAAATAGGAATGACTCGAGGAGACACCAAGAATTAGTGAAGCAAAAACCAAAAAAAAAAAAAAAAAAAAAAAAGGAAAGAAACAATGGGAAAAAATGTCAAGTACCTTCTTGGGAAGACAACAGACCTGGAAAATAGATCCAGGAGAGACAATGTGAGAATAATTGCACTCCCTGAAATATGATGAAAAAACGAGCTTGGGTACTATTTTCCAGGAACTAATCAAAGAGAACTGCCCATATGTTTTAGAAATAGAGGGTCAAATAGACATTTAAAGAATTCATCTACAGAAAGGGAACCAAAATTAAAACATCAAGAAATATAGTGGCCAAGTTCAAGAACCATCAGATGAAAGAAAACATACTGCATGCTGCTGGAAAAAAATCAATTCAGATATGGAAGACCCACAATAAGGATTACCCAGGATCTAGCAGCATCAACATTAAAGGATCAATGGGCCTGGAATATGACATAACAAAAGGCTAAAAAATAACTTACCCAGCAAAAATGAGTATCTTTTTCCAGGGAAGCAGATGAACACTTAATGAAAATGAATTCCATCTATTCTTAATGAAAAAACCAGATCTAAACAAAAAGTTTGATATTCAAATACTGTACTAGAAATGCTAGCCATGGCAATGAGAGCCAAGAAAGAAATTCAAGGAATTAGAGTAGGTAATGAGGAAATCAAACTATCACTCTTTGCAGATGATATGATGGTATACTTAGAGAACCCTAAAGACTCTGCTAAAAAGCTATTAGAAATAATTTAGAACTTTAGCAAAGTTGCAGGATACAAAATAAATCCACATAAATCCTCAGCATTTTTATACATTATCAAGACAATCCAACAGCAAGAGATACAAAGAGAAATTCCATTCAAAATAACTGTTGATAGTATAAAATATTTGGGAATATATTATCTACCAAAGAAAAGTCAGGAATTATATGAGCAAAATTACAAAACACTTGCCACACAATAAAGTCAGATTTAAATAATTGGAAAGACATTGAGTGCTCTTGGATAGGCCGAGCGCATATAATTAAGATGACAATACTCCCTAAACTAATCAATTTATTTAGTGCTATACCAATCAGACTCCCATGAAACTATTTTAATGATCTAGAAAAAATAAAACAAAATTCATATGGAAGAGCAAAAGGTCGAGAATTTCAAGGGAAATAATGAAAAAAAAAAATCAAATGAAGGTGGCCTAGATGTACCTGATCTAGAACTATATTATAAAGCAGCAGTCACCAAAACCATTTGGTATTGGCTAAGAAATAGACTAGATGATCAGTGGAATAGGTTAGATTCACAGGCCAAGATAGTGAATAAAAATAGCAATCTAGTGTTTCACAAACCCAAAGATGCCAACTTTTGGGAAAAGAATTCATTATTTGACAAAAACTTCTGGGAAAACTGGAAATTAGTATGGCAGAAATTAGGCATGGACGCACACTTAACACCACATACTAAGATAAGATCAAAATGGGTCCATGATTTAGGCATAAAGAACGATATTATAAATAAATTAGAGGAACATAAGATAGTTTACCTCTCAGACTTGTGGAGGAGGAAGGAATTTATGATCAAAGGAGAACTAGAGATCATTATTGATCACAAAATGGAAAATTTTGATTATATCAAATTGAAAAGCTTTTGGACAAACAAAACTAATGCAAACAAGATTAGAAGGGAAGTAACAAATTGGGAAAATATTTTTACAGTTAAAGGTTCTGATAAAAGCCTCATCTCCAAAATATACAGAGAATTGACTTTAATTTATAAGAAATCAAGCCATTCTCCAATTGATAAATGGTCAAAGGATATGAACAGACAATTTTCAGATAATGAAATTGAAACTATATCCACTCATATGAAAGAGTGTTCCAAATCAGTACTGATCAGAGAAAAGCAAATTAAGACAACTCTGAGATACCACTATACAACTGTCAGATTGGCTAAGATGAATGTTGGAGGGGATGTGGGAAAACTAAAACACCCTTGCATTGTTGGTGGAGTTATGAAAGAATCCAATCTGGAGAGCAATCTGGAATTATGCCCAAAGAGTTATCAAAATGTGCATACCCTTTGACCCAGCAGTGCTACAACTGGGCTTATATCCCAAGGAAATACTGTATGTGCCAAAATATTTGTGGCAGCCCTTTTTGTAGTGGCTAGAAACTGGAAAATGAATGGATGCCGCATCAATTGGAGAATGATTGGGTAAATTATGGTATATGAATATTATGGAATATTATTGCTCTGTAAGAAATGACCAACAGGATGAATACAGAGAGGCTTGGAGAGACTTGTATGAACTGATGCTGAGTGAAATGAGCAGAACCAGGAGATCATTATACACTTCAACAATGATACTGTATGAGGATGTATTCTGATGGAAGTGGATATCTTCAACATAGAGAAGAGCTAACCCAATTCCAATTGATCAATGGTGGACAGAATTTGCTACACCCAGAAAAGGAACACTGGGAAATGAGTGTAAACTGTTAGCATTTTTTGTTTATCTCCCCAGGTCATTTTTACCTTCCATATCCAATTCTTCCTTTGCAACAACAACAACAACAACAACAAAATTCGATTCTGAACATATATATTGTAGCTAGGATATACTATAAGATATTTAATATGTATGGGGATGCCTTCCATCTAGGGGAGGGGTGGAGGGAAGGAGGGGAAACATTCGGAACGGAAGGGAGCACAAGGGATAATGTTGTAAAAAATTACCTATGCAGATGTACTGTCAAAAAATGTTAAAATTATAAAATTAATACAAAGAAAGGAAGAAGAAAAAAAGAAACTATATTAATGACATAGGAAAACTAACAACAAAATTCATATGGAAGAACAAAAAGTAGAGAATTTCAAAGGAGTTAATGAAAAAAAAAATCAAATGAAGATGGCCTAGCTGTACCCAATCTAAAACTAAATTATAAAGCAGCAGTAACCAAAACCATTTGGTATTGGCTAAGAAATAGACTAGTTGATCAGTGGAATAGGTGAGGTTCACAGGACAAGATAGTGAATAAAAATATTAATCTAGTGTTTGACAAACACAAAATCCCACGTTTTGGGATAAGAATTCATTATTTGACAAAAACTTCTGGGAAAACTGGAAATTAGTATGGCAGAAATTAGGCATGGACCCACACTTAATACCACATACCAAGATAAGATCAAAGTGGGTCCATGATTTAGGCATAAAGAATGAGATCACAAATAAATTAGAGGAACATAAGCATAGTTTACCTCTCAGATCTGTGGAGGAGGAAAGAATTTGTGACCACAAAAGAACTAGAGATTATTATTGATCACAAAATAGAAAATTTTGATTATATCAAATTGAAAAGCTTTTGTAAAACAAAACTAATGCAGACAAGATTAGAAGGGAAGTAACAATATGGGAAAACATTTTTACAGTTAAAGTTTGTGATAAAGGCCCCATTTCCAAAATATACAGAGAATTGACTCTAATTTATAAGAAATCAAGCCATTCTCCAATTGATAAATGGTCAAAGGATATGAACAGACAATTTTCAGATGATGAAATTGAAACTATATCCACTCATATGAAAGAATGTTCCAAATCACTATTGATCAGAGAAATGCAAATTAAGACAACTCTGAGATACCACTACACACCTGTCAGATTGGCTAAGATGACAGGAACTAATAATGATGAATGTTGGAGGGGCTGTGGGAAAACTGGGACCCTGATGCATTGTTGGTGGAGTTGTGAATGAATCCAACCATTCTGGAGAGCAATCTTGAATTATGCCAAAATTTATCAAATTGTGCATACCCTTTGATCCAGCAATGCTCATACTGGGGTTATATCCCAGAGAAATACTAAAGAAGGGAAAGGGAGCTGTATGTGCCAAAATGTTTGTGCCCCCCCTTTTTTAGTGGCTAGAAACTGGGAAATGAATGGATACCCATCAATTGAAGAATGGTTGGTAAATTATGGTATATGAATGTTATGGAATATTATTGTTCTGTAAGAAAAGACCAGCAAGATGAATACAGAGAAGCTTGGATATACTTACGTGAACTGATGCTGAGTGAAATGAGCAGAACCAGGAGATCATTATACACTTCAATAACAATATTTTATAAGGATGTATTCTGATGGAATTAGATATCTTCAACAAAGAAAAAATCTAATTCAGTTCCAATTGATCAATGATGGACAGAATCAGCTACACCCAGAAAAGGAACACTGGGAAATGAGTATAAACTGTTTGCACTTTGCTTTTTCTTCCCAGGTTATTTTTACCTTCTGAATCCAATTCTTATTGTGAAACAAGAAATTCGGTTCTGCAATCATACATTTTATCTAGGATATACTATAATATATTTAACATGTATGAGACTGCCTGCCATCTAGGGAAGGAGGTGGAGGGAAGAAGGGCAACATTCGGAACAGAAGTGAGTACAAGGGATAATGTTGTAAAAAAAATTACCCATCCATATGTAATGTCAAAAAAAAGTTATAATTATAAAATTAATAATAATAAATAAATAAACAAAACAAAAACAAAAGACAGTTTTACATTTTACTGAAGTAGGTAACATACAAACAATTATATAAAGACTTATGTACATTACAATTATGTGTGTGTGTGTGTGTGTGTGTGTGTGTGTGTGTGTGTATGTGTAATGGGAGAATGTATTATAGGAAAAGAATCTTTGGATTTAAATAAAACTGTGAAAGACTCAAAACACAAGTTAGATTTTAATCTCAGCTGTAAAGGGAAGCAGGGACGTCAACACATGAAGGTGAACAAGATTGAGAGTACTTCAGTCATGGTGAAGTGAAATCCACGCATCCAGTGAGAAAACACTGAGACAAGACATGAAGCTTTCTGCTTGAGGTACAGCAAGAAGGTCCTTGCAATTAGATTATAAAATATCAAAAAGAGTGCAATCTAAGAAAACCAGAATGGTAGGAAGGGACCATGTTGTGAAAAACTCTAAAATCCAAGGGATAATTTTATGTTTGATCCTGGATATTATTCTGGATTTTATTAGGAATGGTCAGATTTATGCTTTAGGGACATCACTTTGACAGCTGAATAAAGAATGAATTACTATAGGGAGAGTCAAGACAATTAGAATTATTTCACATTATTTAAGCATGCACAATATGATAGACGACAACTATTTGTTCATAAGTGGTTTCCAAATAATTCATTTTCTTAACTTTTTCACTAGAACTTGATATTTTCTCTACAAAACATAATTTCTTCTACATATTACAACACATATTTTAAAAAGAACATGACAAATTGAACTAAATATCCCATATGTTAAAGCAGGTCTTGTTAACTTTTAATCATTTTTAGTTCTCATCATTTCTAAATATATATTTGGATAATTTATTTTTTGTTCTCCTTCACTAGTGAATACTATTTATTTATTAATGTTTTAGATCATTCAAGGGAATATCGCAGACTTTCTTCTTTTCTGATAATTGATATGTTGATTGGTTCAAGCTTTAGTTACAAAGTGATCTGAAATGACTGAGATACAATAAATCTCTGCAAATAGGAGTTAGGGAGGGACAGAAGAATAGATACATAGGTAGCAGCATGAGTGCATGTGTGCACACACATTCACACACACATACTCACGTGCATATACACTATCCTGACAGAACCTTAACGGCAGCTGCACTACTGGGTGCCGCTTATAATAACAGTCCAAAGACCTTGAGCTATCAAACAGGTTTACTGATGGAGAACTCTTATCATAGCCCCTGCTGTTAGTTCTGACAGATTTATCACACATGGTTGCACATGGCTACACTTTTATTCACTCGAGTATAGGAGAAGTGTCTAGTGCTGAGCCATTGAGAGTTTGCTCTGGTAATATTTTAATTGCTATTGTACCTCATACATAAGACTAACCTAAAGAAAGGTATTCCTAGAGTTTTTGCTTCATTGCCCAAAATAAGTGAGTATACAATCTAAATAAAAGCATAAGTGTAATTTAATATTTTATTATGCATTAATACCTTAACATTTTCTTAAGATTTCTGAGCTTCATCAAAGGCAGCTGTTTATCTTCTTATAAGTAAAAATGTAATTGATCTCTAAGTTCTCATAAATATGGCATTTTTATCCAATTTGTAAATTAATTTTGGATATTTTTTCATGTAGAAAAATTACCACAAAGTTAAGGAAAATAACTATAAAGGATAATTATAGCTAATAAAACTAGTAACATTCTTTCAGTTAAACAACAACAACAACAACAACAACAACAACAACAAAACAAAAACTTTTCAATCCTGGTTATCCCAGTACACAAATATTGCCCATGTTCCTCCATGAGATTAAAACTTATACTCAGAATTAACCCAAGTTTTACAAAAACAAGAAAGATGACATCCGACATAAGAAAATACAGGTTTACATAGCATTTCCCATAATTTAATCTTAAGCAAGTCCATTAACTGCTTTGGTCCTCAGTTTCCTCGTCTATAAATTGAAGGAATAGGAACACATGATTGCTTAGGGCTCCTATAGTTCCAATATATAATTCTATGAAAACTATGTCAAAGCATAAATTGAAACTAGATATTTTATTTAAAATTGAGTTTAAGTAATAGATTTAAGATGATATATCTGAATTACACATGTTTAACCTAAAATGGATTATTTGCTGTCTAGAGGAGGGGAGTGGGGGGAAGGAAAAGAGAAAAATTTGGAACATGTGGTTTTGCAAGTGTGAATGTTTAAAATTAACTTGGCATGTATTTTGAAAATAAAAAGCTGTTATTAATTTTTTTCAAAGATGACTGACTGATCTTCAAATCTGACTGAAGTGAGACTTTTGCATATTTTTTCAAAATTATGTATTACTCACCTTGGAGTAAAGAAAACAGACTAGCAAGTAGAATCTGATGAGCACACACAGAAACAAATAGACCCTCATTAAATGAATATATGCTAAGTTTGTGCTTAGGAAAGGGGATAACATAAGATTTATTATTATGTACATTCTGTCCTTTTCAGGGATCTTAAAATTAAATAATCTTTAATGATTATTTCAGGGATTATTTTATTATATCCCTCTGATCAACTATCCTTAAAATACATTTAAGAAAAGGGCCAAATATCTTGGTCCTTTTGGTTATACATAGAAGTGTATGGGGACCATTTACAAGTCTGAAGCAGTTATGGATCCTGGAGTATTATGGGTTTTAATAATATTATGTACTTAAAATAAGTACAATTTACTTACAGACTTTCCCTGGAATGGAAAAAAGTAAGTTACAGAGAAACAACATGAATTATTAGAAATTATTGTAGATGTATTAAGGAGATATTAAAAATTACAAAGCAATGAAAAAGTTGTGAATATTTGGGATTTCTTTGCGCCCCTTTCCCCCCTCCTGCCTTTTAGTACCAGTTCACCACTTACTTAGCTAAATCATTGTCTATGTAGTTGTTTTCTAAGCATCACCTAGCAATCTAAAGTACTGGGGTTAGGGCAATAAACTTAGTTTATTGTACGTGAGAAATAGATTTCTAAAGGAATGAACAGAATTCTAGTTTACAACAAAACCACTGAATAGGGCTTAGATTTGTTTTCTAGTTGCACTCATGAGTTTCACTATTTTTGTTATATACATCATTTATGTTTTATTTAAAACATATTGTTCAATAGCTTCTTCTTGAAACTCTGATTCCATTGTTTTATCATAAGATAGATTTTAAAGTATACTGATGAAAGAGATGTCCTAGATTCAAATCTAACCTGTGACATTTTATATTTTTATAACTTTAGTCAACTTACATAAACTACCCTGAATATCTGTAAATTTTGTCTATGAAATAGGAAATCAACTGTCTGGACTCTCAAGTCTAACTATACATTATTGCTCTTGAGTAAATTAAACTATAAGTCACACAAGCGCAAACATTGGCCAATGTATCAGGCACATGACTATTATCTGTAAGAACATCCTAACTAAGTTTGAAGAGATTAATCACAGATATAGCTGCAGAGAAATTAATCTTTCCACTATGGCAACTCTCAAAGCCTTCATCAAACTTCTTAAAGTTTTGGATTTGAGCACAGGGATTCCTTGTGTTTGCAGGGGATAGCTTTGCCTGCTTTTTTTTTTCAAGAAACAGACTTGTTTCCCACAGTTTGCCTTCTTATATAGGACAGGAAGCTGCCCTACTGATCTACTCTTCTAGTGAGAAAGTACCTAGAGTCTCAGTTGATGATTTGCTCTGATTAAGGCCCTCTCACTGGTTTCCACAAAGCCTGTCTGAGCTGGGCTAAATGCCCTTTTCACCCCTGTGAGACTGATCTTTTCTGAAGGTTTTCCCACCTCTCTTGAATTGGAGATTTATTTCATTCCATCAGACTCTTTTCATAAGCTTGATTTTATTTGGTTTTCAAGGGAAACTGGGAGAGCATTGGATTCTCTCTGCCTCCTTGTTTTCACCCCCAGACATTAATTAATAACAAAATACATCACAAGGAAAAGTTTTCAAGGTTAAGGAGTTGATAATTTCACTCTATTATGCCCTAATCAGAAAGTATCTATCATCTTCAATTATGTCTTGAAGAAAATATTGAATACTATTTGAAAGCTAAGAAGTATTCAAAGTGGGGGCAGAGCCAAGATGGCAGAGAAGATACACATGAATTTGTAAGCTCCCTTCTTCCCTCATTACCAATGAGTTAAATCAGCCTCAAAAATAACACTGGACTGATAAAAACCACAAGGATTAGAAGCACAACTTACCAGCTGAAGAGAATCTGGAATTTCAACAGAAAAGGTTGGTTCCGAGGGGAGGGAAAAAAAAAAAAAGGCCAGCACAGACAAGGTTAGGTACGAACACACTACGCCTATCTGGCTGGGGAGAACTCTGGGATCAGAGAAGCCACTGAGATAGAAGAATCGGATACAGGTTGATAGCTCTACTCTGCTTATAAAACAGCAGTTCAGAAGAGAAATCAAGCCACTTTAAAATATAAAGCCAGAGCCTAAATCCACTCCAATCTGGAAGTGACCTAAAAGATATTGGCACTGCTGTGCAGCCCCCTTCTGCTGCCCGGGGCTTCTCCTTGGTGTAGTTAAGAGCCTGAACAGCTGAGAAACAGCCTGAGGCAACATCTAATCCACATAGTGCTGGGCTCAACCTGAGACAGTGGAATTCTAGCAACTGGGAATTCCTAGAGAAGCAAAATTCCCAGAGAAGTGGGTTTGAAATAGGGACCAAGGTTTCCGGGCAGACACTTCCAGTTTGAGCTCAGGGGCTTTTCATGTCAGCTGCTGATATCCACACCCCACGGGACGCTTTGGCGGGGCTTTGTGACCTCACTGTTCAGCCTTAAACCTTAGGGCAGTCGCTAGGCCACAGAGTGGGGTCCTTCATTGGGCACTCCTCATAGCACAGCCGTGCTAAACACCTCTGAGGCATTTCCGGGGAGGGGGAGGGGAACTCTCTCCCAGAACTCTCTCTTAGCTTAGGCACAGGACACACTGCAACCATCAAGTCTGGGAGAAGCTGGTAAATAAATAAATAAATAAATTCTTACCCCAAGGGCAGACCCCAACAGATTTTTAACAATGAGTAAGAAGCTGAAGAGAACTATTAATACCTTATACACAGAAAGAGCTGTAATTCCAACCCCAAGGAAGTTAACAGCAGAGAGTCACCAGATAACAGCCTAAAGAGGAACAATACCTGCCTCCCATCACCTAACTCTCTCCTAGAAGAGACTATTAAAAAGTTAAGAGAGCTTGAAGAAAAATGGTAAAAGGAAACAGAAGCTATGATAGAGAATAACAAGGTCCTGAAATTTGAGTTGGAAAAAATAAAGAATTCACAGGAGGTGCAGGGAAACAAAATGTGTGAATTAGAAAAGGTTTAAAAAATCACAGAAAAGTAGGATTTCTGAATTGGAAAAGATAAAAAAGTCTCAAGAAAGTAGGATTTCTGAATTGGAAAAAGAAAATAACTTTCTAAAACAAAAATAGGGAAATAGAAAAAATTCAATAAAGCAAAATAATTCATTTAAAAACTTAACTGGGCATATACAAAAAGAAATAAAAAATGTGAATAAAGAAAATAACTCATTAAAAATCAGGACAGAACACATAGAAATAAATGATTCATTGAGAACGCAAGAATCACTCCAACAAAACAAAACAAACAAACAAACAAACAACAACAACAACAACAACAAAAAGAAAAAGAAAAAGAAAAAGAAAAGCTGGAGAATAACGTCAAATACTTACTGGGAAAATCTATAGACCTGGAAAATAGATCTAGGAGAGATAATTTGAGGATCATTGGACTTCCCAAAACTATGACCAAAAAAAGAGTCTAGATTCTATTTTACAGGAAATCATCAAAGAGAACTGTCCAGAGATAATAGAAAAAGAAGGGAAAATAGGTGTTGAAAGAATTCATTAAACACCTTCTGAAAAAAGACCCTAAAAAAAGAACTCCTCGGAATATTGTGGCTAAGCTGCAGAACTACTAAACAAAGGAAAAAATATTGAAAGCAGCTAGAAAAAAACAATTCAAATATCAAGGTGCCACAATAAGCGTTAGTCTAGATCTAGCTGCCTCCACATTAAAACATCGAAGAGCCTGGAACCTGATATTCCAAAAGGCAAAAGATCAAAGATTGCAACCAAGAATAAACTACCCAACTAAGTATAGCATTTTCTTCCATGGAAGAAGATGGTCATTTAATGAAACAGAGGAACTGTATCTCTGTTGTGGATATACAGAAAGTCAGCATGGATAATTTGATTTTACATATATAATATATAAAAGGGGAGTAGTAAAGGGAAGGAGGTAGTATCAGAAAAAGGAGAAGGAGTGATAAAAAGAGGGAAACTACATCCCAGGAAGAGGCATAGAAAATCTACCACATGTGAGGGAATTTAGAGAGGGGGGAGAAACTATTATAAATAGAATGATTTCCTGCTTTCTATTTAGTGTTATAAATAAGTACAATGTTAATTTATATTAAGATTTAGAGAAGTAAACATTTCATTTTTATCTGTCTTATGTTTTATTGGATTAAATGTCATATTTTGTAAATATACAATAAATTTGTTTCATTTAATATTTTCAAGAGCATACATTAATATTTTAAAAAGTATTATAAGAAGATAATACTGAATTCAGGAAAAACAAATATTTAAGAAAATATCAGAATTATAGAGACAAACTTACTATGTCTTAGAAACCAGAAATCTCTGAAGAGTCTTATTTTTGGAAATAGAAGAGATTATGATCCTTTCAAGGTATAAATGTTTGAAAAAATAGAAAATACTATTAATAACTTTCATTTTTAATTATTATTACTAATTATAATTTGATCATAATTTTAAGTACTTTAAACTCATCTTAACTATAGGATGAAGAGCAAAAGACAATCTTGTTTTTCCCTTATTTATTTTGAAACTTTGTTATATGAAATATTTGAGATAAGCATACTTAAAACTTGAAAATCCTTTGATAATAGGGAAATTCTATATATTTGTTTATCCACTTTGTGTTTATTGTTTTCTTTGTAAAGTCACTGAATTGTTGGTACCTTTCTATACAGTTTGGCTTTGAAAAGCTGAATGTCCTTCCCAAAGTCACAGAATAGAAAGAATGGAGGTAAACTTTAGACTTAGAACTCTGGCTACCCAGTTATGACTCATATCATGGATTGGCTTTAGATATTAGACAACTTTAAACCAATATTGATTCTAGAGAACCATACAAATTAAATTCCTGAGTACTTTACTTATCTTCCACATAATAAGAAACTATAGGCAAGGTAAATCAATGGGAGGTGGGGGCAGGTGGTTTCCTGTATGGTGCTTCAGTTGCTCCAGCCATGTTTCTGTAGTTTGTTTACTGCATTTGTTTGTTTGTTTATTTTTGGTCAGGATCACAAGTAGAGAATGCTGGCCCTTTGAAGAATGAACCTCTCTGTCATTCTCCATTTCCTATGAGATGTCACAGCTGTGAAAGGGAAGGGTTTATAATGGCACAGTTCGGTGCCTTCATAATTTATTCTCTCTGATTTTATGCTCTTTTAGTCTCCTGCTCAACCATCCACTAACAACTAGTGATATTAGCCAATAAATCAAAGACGTCTGCTTGTCACTACCAGATGCTTGGCCACATCGCAGCCGATTATGAGACATACAAAAGGACAATTTCATGTAGGGAACTCAGCAGAGGTGTTCCACTGATATTCTGTTTGATAGGAAACCAGCATGAGGTGAGTGTAGTAAAATTCAATAACTTTTATGCCTCGTGGCAATGAAGTAAGTCGAAATAAAACTAGGAAGTAAATTAGGACCTCACCTTTATGACTATTAGTTTTATGATCCTAAAACTCTTCCTTCAGCATTTCTGCAAACATTAGGAAAACAATAAATTTCTTGATGTCTTCAGTTTATATTTTTCCTGGTCTAAGCTCATCTGAATTTTCAAAATGGAGCAAAGAATTTATATTCATTATAGTATATATTATTTATTTATGGAGTATATATAAATTTGCACCTTGATTTTATCAACCAATACATCAAGGTAGAGAATGAAGCATATTTATTCCTTCATTTAGAACAAAGATGATCTAAGGTTTTTTTTTGATAGCTGCTTCACAAAACTGATTAAATCAAGAACATATCTATTTATCTATATATGCTGTATATTGATAGATAGTTAGATATGTATACTTCTAGTTACTGTGTTCTCCTTCTATAATACTTTTGTATATGTATATGTATACAACAACTAATAATTTAATGCAATAAAAATGTGTTAATTATCTTCTGAAATCAGATATGGCTAATATTAGAACAATGATTTTTATGAAAGTCTTTATGACTACAAAGGCTCAGTGGTTGTATTATTTGTGTTAGAAATGAAAACACATTCAATATGATTTTGTGAAAAAAAACAAACAAACAAAAAAATTAGAGAAATAGAATAATAGTGAGCTGTCATCTCCCCAATTTCCCAGCTTTCAGTCAGCCTTTCTACAATAGTCTAGCAGTCCCACTGCTTTCTCATACAGGGGCACACAAAACTGTGGAGAGCATGGATAAGCAAAAGGAAAGAGGAGAAAGGGAGAAGAAAGGGATGAAGTATAGCCTGAAGAACAGTTCAAGAGGACTAGAATGATTCTCCTTAATACAGATTATACAGTTACTTTCTTGCCTAGGGAGTAATATAGAAAAACATGTCACTTTATTAAATATCATCTTATTTAAGATTATTATGATTTATACAACCTTCTATTCTTGAATCTTCTGTTTATAAAGATGTGATATTTTGGTGACAGAGAATTAGAAAAGAATAAGCTCTTTAAGTCTTTTATTCCTTTCCCCATCTCCCTTGCTCTAAAAATGATGCTGAAAAGTTTTTAAATCTCTACAATTTCCTGTGCTAATAACTGTAGAGTATATACAGTAATACTTATAGAGGATGTAGAGTATTTGGGATACTATTCTTTAATATTTATTAACTTTTAAAGTCAAATTTACATGGATTTTCCATCCCAACAACAATTTTTTTACAGCATTGGACTATTATATTATTTCCATTCAGTGCTTAGGAAAAATAGGAATACATCTACCTACCTACCTACCTACTTACCTACCTACTATCTACCTACTTACCTACCTACTACCTACCTATCGACATACCTACGGACCTAACTACCTACCTAGCTGTCTATTTGTCTGTATCTATCTGTCTTTACACATATATAATACACACATATGTCTGTATATGCATATAAAATATGTATATGCTCCTGGACAGTGAAAAAATAAAATTGAAAAGGCAATCTTTTTCTGCAGTTTATTTAATTAAAGAGGTCTTTTAGATCAATTTTTTCATTTAATCAACATAGCTGTATTTTGAGCACAAGCTACCTAGTTGTAAAAAAATGCAAACATGTAAAAAAATTAAAACCATAGAATGTTAGATTGTAGGGACCATATAGTCTCTTTCATTTCATAGATGAAGGAAGTAAAGACTGAATATATAAATGATTTACTTAAGGTTAGAGAATGATGAAGAAGAGTCAGGGCTAGAGTCCAAGTCTTTTGCCAATTAGTTTAATATTTCTTCCATGACACTTGTTTTCCCACCCATTGATGTGAAGTAGTCAATTTAGACATATGTAGTGAGTCAAATTGTCTGTTAAAGTGAAAATGATAATTGATTCTCAATGCTTCTAATTTCAATCATTTGGACATGGCCATATTGGGATTATCATGCACTTAAAAAACAAAGCAACTGTTGCTTTCTTAACCTTTCCTTTCCTTCCGTATTTTTCTTTTCTATTTCCCTTTATAAACTTTTTGAAAACTCCACACCAGAGAATACATATTTCACTATAACTCATTCTCAAGAGTCTTATCTGCTTCTTAAATTACCAGATTGAGTGTGATTCCAAATATTGGATCAAAACTAAAGGGGCACAGGGGTTCAATTACATTTTAATAGGTCATGAATTCATCTTGGTAAATTTTTATTGTAAAAACACAAAAATATTATTTATGAAAGACTATTTGTGATTATAAAATTAAAAACACACATACACACATACACAGAGCTTAAATTAAAAGAAAATTATAAAGTGCTTACTATATTCAAATACTATGATACAAAATACTAATACAAAAAAGGGGAAAAAGGTTCCTTCACTCAAGGAGCTTATAAAAGGAAAAGACAAGAAATAAAAAAAAAAATTTGGAATGTATGTGATGGGAAAGGGGGAGCACAGTGTAAAATTTAGTCATATCTCACTTAGCTACAATCTTTTGGAACTTTTCTGCCATATTCTTAGAAAACTCATTATTGCTATAATAGTATCATTTTCAAAATCCCTTTAGCTTTGGTATTCGACCTTATAACTATTCTCTACTTTTCTAATTGAAAACTAAGGCCATGGACTTGAAAATTCCATTTAAAAAGAGAGCTTAACTCAGATATCCCATTTCTCATTGGCTGCACTACTTTGGGAGTGCTATTATTGAAATCTCCACTAGGTCCCCTCGTTGGGTACTGTTTCCTCCTTCCCCTACTCCCTACTTATCAGCTTCCCTTTGTATTCTATTCCCATCCATTAGATACAAAGTCTTTTCAGGTTAAGTACTTTTTTTCAGATTTTTTTAAAATATATAAACCTTTTGAAGTTCAAAACACCTACATAGATAATTGTCAACATTCACCCTTGTAAAACCTTGTGTTCTGAATTTTTTCTCTCTTCCTTACACCCCAAGCCCTCCCTTAGATGGCAAATAATACTATAGATGTTAAACATGTGCAGTTATTCTATACATATTTCCACAATTATTAAGCTGCCCAAGAAAAATTCTGGTCAAAAAGGAAAAGAAAATGAGAAAGAAAACCAAATGCAAGCAAAAAAAAAAGGGGGGGGGAGGATATTATGATGTGATTTACACTTAGTCCCCAGAATCTCTCAGAGTATAGTTATTTTCCTGTCATCTTAACCAATCTGAGAGTAGTAGGACTATAGTTATCTTAGACTGACCATTTATCACTTGAGGAATGGCTCATATTCTATAAATTTGACAACATTTCCTATATACTCTGTCTCCATTTCTATCTCTGTTTCTGTCTGTCTCTGTCTCTCTGTGTCTCTGAGTCTCTCTGTGTTCTCTCTCTCTGTGTTCTCTCTCTCTCTCTCTCTCTGTCTCTCTCTGTCTCTCTCTCTCTCTCTCTCTCTCTCTCTCTCTCTCTCTCTCTCTCTCTCACACACACACACACACACACACACACACACAGATTAGATTAGCATGAATTTAGATTTAGAAGTGTGGAGACTGAATGTAAATCAATACATGCTATGTTCATTTTTTATATTTTTCTTCTTTTTTATTTTTCTCTCATGTTTTCCCTTTTGTTCTATTTCCAATCTCAATATGACTCATAAAAATATGTAAAATATAGATGAATAAGCAAAAAAGGTTATTTTTATTTGTAATGGGGAAAATAAAAATATAAAAGAAAATTTAAAAAGAAAGCAATTGCCTAATAAAATGCTTATAAAATGAAACAAAAAATAAACTTGTTAAAAATTAAAACTTATGAAGTCTAATGTAATATATATATATATATATATATATATATATATATATATATATATATATATAATATCTATAATATATGTATATATCTACATATAAAGACACAGAGAGACAGACAGAGACAGGGGGGGTGGAGAGGGAGAGAGAAAGAAAGAGGCATGATTTTCTTTTAGTAAAACAAACAAACAAAAAACAATAGAGGAGCCTATATCTAGGACTATACACTACCAGGTGATCAACAAGAACTATTTTATTTCCCATTCTATTATGAGAACTGTAAAATGTCATTATGATAGGAGAGTTAGAAGTGAAGGATTCACCTATATAAATGTAGGGTGAATAAAAATTCAAAAATTAATAGGCTGAAATTCAAGCCCTAATATAACTTGTTCCTTACCTCTACCCTATCTACCTCTATAAATTTTTTATTTCCTCTAATTGTTTTTCTCTTTCCCTTTCCCTCACTTACCTATCTCACATTGCCTCCATTAGAAATTCATAATAACTGTCCATTTTTGATACCCAAATATTATGTTGATTTTCAGAGTGTGAAGTGCTTTGTACTTCATTTTGCAGAGCAATTAAAAGGAAAGAGTAAATATCAGTGTAAGAAAACAATCATTCAATTTACTTGTTAGCTTAAATGTAAAAAGATTAATATTCAAATGAAATATTTAGATTATTATTTGCCTACTTTTTAATATGAAAAGCAACAAAGTATAATTAATCAAATTCATGTATTCATGAAATCTATGTTGAATAGTAAAATGACAGAGAGTAGCATTTAGTTAATGCTATGATTATTAATGTTTGTGTGCATCTGTGGTTCTGATGAAAAGGATGTAGGTACTTAATTTATCATGATACCAACAGGAAAATCAAGATAATTTAACTAACACTATTTATAAGATATTATTGTTTAAGTTCCAAAATTTAAATTAATTGATTAATATTTAAAATGTGATATATTATTAAAGAAAAAAATTTAAATAATATTATTTCGGCTTCGTTGAAAAGGCTCGTTATGTAAAGCATCTTGGGTAGTAGTTATATAGTTATGATTATTTTTAATACTATTACAATGCTATTTATTAAAAAGGGTTTGAGGTACTTGCTATAATAATCTTGATTTAACTGGGAGAATAGTCTGAAAATAACTATTATATAATTTTGTTCTGTTCTTTTATATTAAATAGAGTATCATTTCTTAAGAGTTAAACATTTACCAAAGTAAGTAAAGTACTAATTGCAGTGGCAACAAGGTGTGATAGAAAAGGGGGCTGGAATGGCAATTCAGAAATTTTAATTCAAATACAAAGACCACTTCCACTATTTTAGGCAACCCTAAACTATAGTTTTTAACTTATAAAATGAATCTTTTTGACTAAATAATTTTCAAAGTGCTTTAAAGCCTTTAAATTCTATAATTTTAAGAAACTGAATTTAAAATTGCTTATTTTTTAGAAACATGGTATCATATTGATGAATTTATATTTAATTGGATATGAGCAGTATATCACAGTGAAAACAGAAATTATTCTCTATACTCAACTACTGAAAAGTGTAGTCATTTTACCAGAATATTTGTGAAAGCCAGCTCTTTCTCTCTGAAGGAGCAGGAAATATTGAGTGACTTAGAAAAATTTTAAAAGAAAGTGGAAGAAGCATCCTTATTTAGTTAGATTCATGAAGAAATAATAGGGTCAATGATTAGAAGTCACAGACTGGAAAATTTGAATTCAATCAATCAAAAAGTACTTAGGCATTCACTGTTTGAAAAGCTCTGTACATAAAGTTCTATGAACACAAGTAAAGGTGAAGACTATTTTGCCCACCAGAGCTTTCATATTAGTAGATGGCAGAAGAAAGAAACAATAAGTACTTAACTAGATAAAGCATAGAAGTGAGCTTATCTCAGAGGATAAAGAATTAATGGTTGTTAACTGTTAAAGATCTTCTGCAGAAATTGAGATTTAAGCCAAAAATTAATGGAAGAAACAGAAATTAAGAAGTGGAGGTGAGGAGTTAGACCATTCTAGGCAGTGAGAACAGCCACTGTGAAGGCACAATGATGGATGATGCAATATCATGCTGAGAAAGCATAAGAAATCTACTTTATATTTTAATAACATTTTATTTTCAAACTATATGCAAAGATAGTTTGAATTTTGAAAACTTCTCAAAATTCAACCTTACAAAGTCTTGTTTTACAAATAATTTTCTCTGTACTGTTCCTTCACCTCCTCACTGAGACAGCAACTAATTCAATAGGTGTTAAATATGAATAATTCTTCTACATATACTTCTACAATTAGAATGCTGCTCAAAAAAAAAAATCAGATCAAAAAGCAAAAAAAAAAAAAAAATGAGAAGGAAAACAAAAAGCAAGCAAACAACAAGACAAAAAAGGTGAAAATACTATGTTGTGACCTACATTCAGTCCCCATAATTCTTTTTCTGGGGTCAGAAGGCTCTTTCCATCACAATTCTATTGGAACTTGCCTGATTCACCTCATTCTTGAAAAAAGCCACATCCATCAGAAATGATTATTGCCTCTGTGTACAATATTCTAATTCTACTCATTTCACTCAGCATCAGTTCATGCCAGTCTCTCTCTTGGCTTTTCTGAAATCATCCTACTGGTCATTTCTTACAGAACAATAATATTCCATAACTTATTCAGCCATTCTCCAACTTACAGGCATCCATTGTTTCCAGTTTCTTGCCATTATAAAAAGGGCTCCTACAAACATTTTGGCATAGGTGGGTCCAAGAATACCACCTTAGTTTAATTATAAAATGTGGGAAATTTAGTTCAGTGCAATAAAACTGGAAACACAGAATGAAACAAATTTATGGAGAACTTTAAAGACTAAACCAATTATGTTCTTTTTGATTCTGGAAGAAATAGTTATTGAAGTAGGAATCTTGGGAATAGAGATAATAATTGAATACACAGTATCTGATGAAATAATCAAATGAGAAAGAAAAGGAAAAGAGAAAAAATGATACCAGAGTCTTAAGGGTCTTCATCATATATACTTATGTCATATGGTAATGAAATGTTTTAAGAACAAATAAAAAAAAAAAAAAAACTGAGGATAGACAGGCATAAAGAGATGCAAGAGAAAGATAACATCTTGCAAACAAAAGGGAGGGTGTAAAAAAGTGTCAGATGTTTCAGAAATGGTGAGGATGATTGAGAATAGATCATTAAGTTTTGAAATAAGGAGATAATTTAGGAGATAGAAATTCAGAAATTATATGATTAAATCAACAGATGCAGAAAAGCATTGTATAAAATCCCATTTCTACTAAAAACATAAATGATACATGAATTGATGGAATTACCTTTAAAATGATCAACAGCATCTATTTAAAGCCATCAGCAAGCATCCAAATTAATAGGAAGGGGCAGAGCCAAGATGGTGAAAAGTGGACACCACTTTCTGTGACCTCTGACCTTCTCTCAAACCAAAAGCACATTAAGCCTCTAAACTGGTTTTGGAGTCAAAGATTCCACAAATGTTTGGAGTACAACACATTCCCAGAAGAACATACCTTGGAAGAACTTCAGAACAGCTCTGTTTCAATCGGGCAGGGAGACAGTCTACAGAGCCCATACCACAGCCTGGTACCCTGGGAAAAGAGCTTCCATGAACCTAGGAATCTTCTGTGAGCCTCTTAGGCTATTCTGTCCTGGTTGCAAGCCCCCTGGAAGTATGTCAGATGTAGCTGCATGTTACCCAGTACCAGAAAACAATCAGCAGAACCACCCCAGGGCAAATTAAAGCAGCTGTCACTCCTTTGCATTAAACACATTTTAAGCCTTAAAAAATGAATTAAAAAACAAAAAGAACTCTCACCATAGAGAGCTTGTACAGAGAGAAAAGAATGGAGCTCAAATCCTGAGGTTCCTAAAGGCAAAGCAACTCCAGATGAAGCCCCAAAGTGAGACATGAGCTGGTCCCCATTTCACAAGGCTTTCTTCAAAGATTGCATAAAGGATTTTAAAAGAGAGAAGTAAAATGGAGAGATGAAATGAGATCATTGTAAGAAGGAATTGAAAAAGCATATAATGCCCTACAAAAGAGATATGAAAAAAAAATAAATTTTCTGAAAAATTTTTGAAATGGAAAAAGAATGCAATGAATAAAAAAATTCAATTGGCCAATTACAAAAAGAGCTAAAAAGGTAACTGATGAAAGTAAAATTAGAATTGAACAAATGGAAATGATTGACTCAATAAGACTTCAAGAATCAGTCAAACAAAAATAAAAAAATGAAAAAAAAATTGGAAGAAAAGATGGAATATCTCTAGGAAAAAACAACTGACCTGGAAAATAGATCTAGGAGAGACAATTTAAGGATTATTGGACTTCCTGAAATCCATGATGAAAAAAAAAAAAATCTGGACATTACTTTAGAGGAAATCATAAAAGTAAACTGCCCTGATATATTAGAATCAGAAGATAAAATAGCAATAAAAATTATTCACTGATCACCTCCAGAAAGAGACTCCAAAATTAATCCCCAAGGAATACCATGGCTAAATTTTAGAATTATCAAAAGAAGAAAAAGATATTGCAAGCAGCCAAAAAGAAACAATTTAAATACTGAGAAGCCACAATCAGGATTATCCAGGACCTAGCAGCTTCCATTGTTAAGGAACAAAGGGCCTGGAATCAGATACTCTGAAAGGCAACATTTCTATATGCACCAAAAAAAGTACAACAGAAAGTGATACAAGGAAAAATTTCACTGAAAATATCTGAAAATCTGTATGTGTAGATAAAGCCAGGACCTATATGAACACAAACACAATATTAAAAAACAAAACAAACAAACAAACAAACAACAACAAAAAAAAAAAAACACTTTCTACACAACCAAAGTGAGATATATTCAATTGGAAGAATATCAAGTGCTTATAGGTAGGTCAAGCTAATATTATCTACTCATTCAGTGCCATGATAATCAAATTTCCAGGATATTGATCAGCAAAACCATTTGGTCCTGTTAAGAAATTGAGTAGGAGATCAGTGGAATAGGTTGGGTTCACAAGACACAATTGTCAATGACGATAGTAATCTAGTGTTTGACAAACCCAAAGATCTTAGCTTCTGGGATAATAACTCAGAATTTGACAAAAACTGCTGGGAAAATTGGAAATTAGTATGGCAGAAACTAGGCACTGATCCACATCTAACAGACTATAACAAGATAAGGTCCATATGGGTTCATGATTTACACATAAAGAGTGACACTATGAGCAAATTAAAAGAACAAAGGATAGTGTATCTCTCTTCAGTGCAGAAGAAAGGAATCTGTGGTCAAAGAGGAACTAGAGTATGGAATGCAAAATGGATAATTTTGATTATGTTAACTTAAAAACTATTATATTGGGGCAGCTAGGTGGCGCAGTGGATAGAGCACCAGCCTTGAATTCAGGAGGACCAGAGTTCAAATCTGATCTCAGACACTTAACACTTCCTAGCTGTGTAACCCTAGGCAAGTCAATTAACCCCAGCCTCAGGGGGGAAAAAAAAAAAAAAAAAAAGTATTATATTAATAACACCAGTCCAATCAAGACTAGCAGGAAAACAATAAATAGATTTTTTTTTTTTTTTAACAATGTAAGGCCAGATAAAGTGCTTATTTCTCAAATATAGAGAGAATTGAGTTAAGTTTGTAAGAATATAAGTTGTTCTCTTATTAATAAGTGGTCAAAGGATATGAACAGACAATGTTCAGATGAAAAAGTTAAGACCATTTCTAATCATATAAAAAGGTGCTTTTCATCAGAAAACTATTCATCAGAAAAATATAAATTAAGCCAACTCTGAAGTATCATTACACATCTCAGCTTGGGTAAATTGACAGGAAAAGATAATGATGAATGTTGGAGGGGATATAGAAAAACTGGGATTTAATATAATTTGGTGGGATTTAGTATGAAACTATGCCCAGAGGGTTATCAAACAGTACATATTCTTTGATCTAGCAATATCTCTACTCGTCCTGCATCCCAAAGAGATAAAAAAGCAAAAAGGACCCACATGAGTAAAAATGTTTGTAAGTAGCAAGGAACTGGACACTGAGTTAATGCCTATCAGTTGTGAAATGACTGAATAAGTTTATGGTTTATGAATGCTATGTAATATTATTATTTTATGAAAAATGATGAGACGGATGATTTCAGAGATACCTGGAGAGATTTGCATGAATTGAATAGAAAAAGGAGATCATTGTATGTGGCAACAACAAGTTTGTGCAATTCTGATGGATGTGACTCTTTTCAGAAATGAGGTGATTCAATCTAGTTCCAATTGTATTATGATGAAGAGCGTTATCTGCACCCAGAGAGAGGACTGTGAAGAGTGAGTGTGAATCACAATATAGGATTTTCACTTTTTTGTATTTATTTGTTTACATTTTGTTTTATTTCCTTTTTTTTCATTTTTTAATCTGATTTTTCTTGTGTAGCATACTAAGTGTGAAAATATGAATGGAATAATTGCACATGTTTAATATTCCTTGGATTGCTTGCTACATAAAAGAAGGATTTTGAGGAAGGAATGGAGAAATAATTTGGAATGCAATGTTTGCATGGTTGAATGTTAAAAATTAACTATTTATTTTTTATATAAAAAGTTTAAAAAAATAAAAAGGAGATAGTAATTTAAAATCAAAGAATGCAGAAAGTTTAGAAATAGTAAGGGAAAGGAAGTGTAAACACCCAGAATAAATTACTTTTTTATGGCAGAAAATAGACAAGGCTTTCCCTGAACTCTTCCTGACTTTGCTCAGAATGAACATTAGGCAAAGCCTGTGAACAAATTTTGGTGTGACAGAACTCACAAATATTTGGAGTGTAACACATTTCCAGCAGAAGATATCTTGGAATGACTTTAGGAAAGTTTTGTTCCAATTAGGCAAGGGGGGGATATAGCCCAGAGTAGGATAGAGAGGGGAGGCCTAGGATTGAGGCACTGAGTAGTGAATCTAGTGGAAGGTGCTTAGGAAAAACATAATAGAATTGGTTGTTACTCTGTCCTGGTTAAGAATGCAACCTTCTCTAGGTGAATAGGTGATTCTGTCCATCATTGATCAATTGGAATTGCATTAGATTTTCTCTTTGTGGAAGGTATCCACTTCCATCAGAATATATCCTCCTACAGTATTGTTTTTGAAGTGTATAATTGAGGAGGGAAACTGAGGCTGTTACCTTGACCTTAACCCTATCTCTACCTAGATAGCAACCCAACCTCTGTTAAGTACCACTAATTAACCTTTCTATAGAGTTCAGCTGACACTACCCAAGTTTTCTATAGAGCTGAACTAAAGCTAAGTACTCCTACTTAATTTTCAATAGAATTTAATTAATGTTAAGTACCACCACTTATGCTTTCTATAGATTTGAACTATCACCAATCAAACTTTCTGTAAGTTTACAGAAGCCTATTCAAACCCAAAACTTCTCTATTGTCTCAAAAGCCCTCAAGATCTAACTCTGATCATATAACTAAGTACTCTGACTGTACCAAAACCCGCAGAACACTCTAATCCCATCTTGGAGTTTTGTCCACTGAGATCTTTCAGTGACTTAAAATAAACTTTTACTTTTTATTTTGAAATTGAGTAAATTCTTTTACTTCATCCTCTCCTGGTCTCAAGCACCATAAGGCTGGAAATCCCCAACATAATGATGTCCTGGTTCTGCTCACTTCACTCATCCTCAGTTCATGTAAGTCTCTCCAATCCTCTCTGTATTCATCTTGCTGGTCATTTCGTACAGAACAGTAATAATCCATAACATTTATATACTACAATTTATTCAGCCATTCTTCAACTTAGGGGCATCCACTAAGCTTCCAGTTTCTGGCCACTACAAAGAAGGTTGCCACAAACATTTTTGCACATACAGATCACTTTCCCTTCTTAAAGATCTCTTTGGATATAAGCCCAGTAGCAACACTGCTAGGTCAAAGTGTATGCATAGTTTCATAACCTTTTGAGCATAGTTCCAAATCACTCTCCAGAATGACTGGACGTGTTCACAATTCCATCAACAATGTATCAGTGTCCCAGTTTTCCCACATCCCCTCCAACATTCTGAATTATCTTTCCCTGTCATTCTAGCCAACCTGACCAGTTTGTAGTGGTATCTCAGAGTTGTCTCAATCTTCATTTCTCTGATTAATAATGACGGAGTATCTTTTCATATGGCTAGAAATAGTTTCAATTTCTTCATCTGAGAATTGTCTGTTCATATCCTTTGACCTGATAAATATTTATCAGTTGGAGAATGGCTAGATTTCTTATAAATTAGAGTCAATTCTCTATATATTTTGGAAATAATGCCTTTGTCAGAACCTTTGACTGTAAAATATTTTCCCAGTTTATAGCTTCCCTTCTAATCTTGTCTGCATTAGTTTTGTTTGTAGACAAACTTTTCAATTTGATATAATAAAAATTTTTTATTTTCTATAATGACCTCTAGTTCTTCTTTGGTCATAAATTCCTACCTCCTTCACAAGTCTGATAGATAAATTATCCTATGTTACTTTAATTTATTTATAATTTAATTCTTAATGTCTAGGTCATGAATCCATTTTGACTTTATCTTGGTGTATGGTGTTAAGTGTGGGACAATGCTTACTCTCTGCCATACTAATTTCCAATTTTATAAGCAGTTTTTTGTCAAACAGTGAATTCTTATCCCAAAAGGTGGGGTCTCTGGATTTGTCAAACACTAGATTATTAAAATTATTGACCATTTTGTCCTTTGAACCTAACCTATTCCAGTGATCGACAAGTCTATTTCTTAGCCAATACCAAAAGGTTTTGGTAACCACTGTTTTATAATATAATTTTAGATCTGGTATAGCTAGGCCACTTTCATTTGATTCTTTTTTTTTTCTTTTTTTTTTTTTCATTAGTTCCTTTGAAATTCTTGACCTTTTGTTTTTCCATATGAACTTTGTTGTTATTTTCTCTAGGTCATTAAAATAGTTTTTTAGAAGTCTGATGGGTATAGTGCTAAATAAATAGATTAGTTCAGGTAGTATTGTCATCTTTGTTATATTTACTTGTCCTATCCAAGATCATTTAATATTTTTCCAATTGGTTAGATCTGACTTTATTTGTGTGGAAAGTGTTTTGTAGTTTTACTCAAATCATAGTTCCTGATTTTCCCATGGCAGATAGATTCCAAAATATTTTACACCATTGATAGTTACTTTAAATGGAATTTCTCTTTGTAACTCTGTTGGATTTTGTTAGTGTTATATAAGAATTCTAATGATTTCTGCCAGTTTATTTTGTATCCTGCAAATTTGCTAAAGGTGTATATAATGTCTAATAGCTTTTTAGTAGAATCTTTGGGATTCTCTCAGTATACCATCATATCATCAGCAAAGAGTGATAATTTGGTTTCCTCATTACCTATTCAAATTTTAATCTCTTTCTCAACTCTTATTGTGGAAACTAGCATTTCTAATACAATATTTAATAGTAATGGTGATAGTAGGCAACCTTGTTTCACTCCTGATCTTAATTGGAATGATTCCCAGTTTATCCCCATTACATATGATGTTTAATGATGGTTTTAAATAGATACTACAGATTATTTTAAAGAAAAGTCCATTTATTCCTATATTCTCAAGTGTTTTTAATAGGAATGGATGTGGAATTTTATAAAATGCTTTTTCTGCATATATTCAGATGATAATATGTTTTTTTTGTTAATTTGGTTATTGCTATGGTCAATTATACTAATAATTCTTTATATTGAACCAGCCCTGCATTACTGGTTTAAATCCTACTTTGTCATGGTGTATTATCCTGGGGATGATTTTCTGTAGTCTTTTTGCCAATATTTTATTTAAGATTTTAGCATAATATTCAGTAGGGAGATTGGTCTATACTTTTCTTTCTCTGTTTTCAAACTACCTGGTTTAGGTATCAGTGCCATGTCTGTATCATAAAAGGAATTTGGTATGACTCCTTCATTCCCTATTTTTCCAAGTAGTTTATATGACATTGGGGCTAATTGTTCTTTAAATGTTTGGTAGAATTCACATGTAAATCCATCTAGTCCTGGGGATGTTTTCTTAGGGAATTGATTAATAGCTTGTTCTATTTCTTTTTCTGACATGGAACCATTTAAGCAATTTTCTTCCTCATCTGTTAATCTAGGAAGCCTATAGTTTTGGAAGTAGTCATCCATTTCACTTAAGTTATCAAATTTATTGGCATAAAGTTGGACAAAGTACCTCCCTATTATTGCTCTAATTTCCTCTTCATTGATGGAAAGTTCTCCCTTTTCATTTTTAAGACTAACAATTTGATTTTCCTCTTTCCTTTTTCTAATCAGATTTACCAAAGATTTATCTATTTTATTGTTTTTTTCATAAATCCAACTCTTAATTTTATTTATTAATTCAATAGATTTTTATTTTCAATACTATTGATTTCTCCTTTTAATTTTAGATTTTCAAATTTAATATTTGATTGAGAATTTTTCATTTGGGCTTTTTCTAGCTTTTTAAGTTATAAGCCCAATTCATTGATCTTCTCTTTCGCTATTTTATTCAAGTAAGCCTCTAAATATATAAAATTTCCCCTTACTAGCACTTTGGCTGTATCCCACAAACTTTGGTATGATATCTCATTGTTGTCATTTTCTTGGGTGAAATTATTAATTGTGTCTATAATTTGCTGTTTCACTCAATCATTTTTTAAGATGAGATTATTTAGTTTCCAATTACTTTCTGGTCAATTTACCCCTAACTCTTTTGTTGAATGTTGTTTCTATTGCATCGTAATCAGCAAAGAAAGCATATACTATTTCTGCCTTCCTGCATGTAATTTTGAGGTTTCTATATCCTAATATATGGCCAATTTTTGTATAGGTTCCATGAACTGCTGAGAAGAAAGTATACTCCTTTCTATCACCATTTTCTACAAAGATCTATCATACTTAATTTTTCTGATATTCCATTTACCTCTTTAATTTCCTTCTTATTTGTTTTGTGGTTTGATTTATCTAATTCTGAGAGTGCAAGGTTGAGATCTCCCACTATTATAGTTTTGTTGTCTATTTCTTCTTGCAACTCTCTTAACTTCTCCTTTAGCAAGTTAAATGCTATACCACTAGGTGTATATATGCTTAGCATTGATAATGCTTCATTACTACCCTTTAGCAAGATATAGTTTCCTTCCTTATGTCTTTTAACTATATGAATTTTTCTTTTGCTTGATCTGAGATAAGGATAGTTTCCCCTGCTTTTTTTACTTCACCTGATGCATAATAGATTTTTTCTTTAGCCTTTTACCTTTACTCTGTATGCATCTCCCTGCTTTAAATGTGTTTCCTATAAACAACATATTGTAGAATTCTGACTTTTGATTGAATCTTTTATCTGCCTCCTCTTTATGGAAGAGTTCATCCCATTCAGATTTGTGGTGAAAATGACTAATTATGTATTTCCTGCCATCTTATTATCCCCAGATTATGCTTTTTTATTTCTTGTCCCCCTTTACCCCTTTTCCCAATACTAAACTTATAGGCACCACTTAAGTCATGCAACTCTCCCTTTTTAGGATCCCTTCCACCCCCTTTGAATCTCTTTCCCTTTCTCATACCCTTCCCTTATTACTCTTTTCCTTTTCCTCTCTCATTTTGTAATGAGGTGAGAGAAGTTTCTCTGTAAACCAAATATGTCAATTATTTTCTCTTTGAGCCAACTCTGATAACAATAAGTTTCACATAATGTTTCTCTCCCTCTCTAAATTCCCTCAGATATGATAGTTTTCGTTTGTTTCTTTGTGGGATGTAGTTTCCCCTCTTTTTATCTCCTATTTTCCTTTTTTTTCTGACACTATTCCCTATTTCTACTTCCCTTTTCATGTTATGTCATGTTACTCTTTATGTATACCCACAAAAGAAATACAGTTCTCAAGATTTTTTTTTTCTTTTTTTACCTTTTTCTGCTTCTCTTGAATCCTATGGTTTGAGATCAAATTTTTTGATTAGTTCTGTTTTTTTGTTTTTTTGTGTTTTTTTCCTTAGAAACAAATGTAATTCATGTGTTTCATTAATAGCTGGGAAGTTTATTCTTGGCTGCATTCCAAATTCTTTTGCCTTTTGGAATATCAGAATATCAGATTCCAGGCCCTTTAATCTTTAAATGTGGAAGCATTAGATCTTGAGTGATCCTTATTGTGGCACCTAGGTATTTGATTTTTTTTTTTTTTTTTTTTCTGGCTGCTTGTAATATATATATATTTTTTTTTCTTAGTTTGATTGTTCTGAAATTTAGCCACAATATTCCTTGGAGTTTTTATTTTAGGGTCTTTTTCAGATGGTGTTCAAATTCTTTCAATGCCTATTTTACCTTCTGAATCTATTACATCTGGGCAGTTCTCTTTGATAATTTCCTGTAAAATGGTATCTAGGCGCTTTTTTATCATAATTTTTGGGAAGTCCAATAATCCTCAGATTATCTCTCCTAGATCTATTTTCCAGGTCCGTTGTTTTTCCAAGTTGATATTTAATATTTTTTTCCTAGTTTTTCATTTTTTTGGTTTTGCTTGACTGATTCTTGATGTCTCAATGAATCATTCATTTCTATTTGTTCAGTTCTGATTTTTAATGAGTTATTTTCGTCATTAACTTTTTAAAAATTTCTTTTTGTATAAGTCCAATTGAGTTTTTAAATGAGTTGTTTTGCTCTGCGGAATTTTTATTTCCATTTCACTATTTTTTTTTTTTCCTCTAAGTTTTTTTTTTTTTTTTTTTTTTTTTACCCAATTCGCAAATCCTACTTTCTTGGAAGTTATTTATTTTGTCCAATTCACAAATCCTAGTTTCCTGGCAGTTCTTTACCTTTTCCAGTTCACAAATTCTGTTTTCCTGCACTTCCTGGGAGTTCTTTCCCTTTTCCAATTCATATTTCAGGAAGTTGTTACTCTCTTGCATAGCTTCTCTTTTCTTTCCCTATTTTACTTCTAGCTATCTTTTAAGATTTTTATAGTTTCTTCTACGAGAGCCTTGTGTGAGGGGAACCAGGTTACATCCTCCTTTGTGGTTTTCTCTGGAGACTGTCTGCTATTAGTCTCTTTGGGGTTGAAAACCTGCTCGATTTCTGTATAGAAGCTATCAATCATCCTTTTGATTTTTTTTACTCATTTTTAAAGCCTTTAGGGTCTGCCTTCAGGGCAAGTGGATACCAGCTTCCTCTGCAGGGCAGGGATAGGTATATGGACAGTAGGTATCCTGCCAATAGGCTGCAAAGAGTGGCTGAGCTGCGGGAGTGCTCTGGGAAAAGCTCCACACCAGAAGTGAATCTTATCTGGGTAGCACAGGCAAGCTGCAAAGTACCATGCTAAGAGCCCCACTGTGCAGATTAGTGACTGCTCTCGGGCTAGAGGCTGAGCAAAATTGTGTCACTACTCCAGACAAAAGCCTGCTGTGGGTATCAGAAGTTGCCCTGCCCTTCACAGCACCAGAAGTGTCTCTGCCCAGGACAGTCTTGGCGTGGAAGTTTTATTGTCCCAAATCAAGTTCCCCAGTGTGCAGATTAGAGGCTGACCCAGACTGTGCTCCCCTGTTGTGCAGAAGTATGACTGCCCCAAGGAAAAGCCCTGTGCTGTTAAATGTGGCTGAACAGCTGTGCTGTGGCCTCTGCTATGGCCTGTGCTGGTTCACTCACTTCTGGTTTTGGGTGGGTATAGCTAGATCCTATTAGATTCTGGCATTTTTTAGCATACCCTCTAAGTTTGGCTTTAATTTTTCTGCTGGTCTACTGCTTTGCAACCAAAGCAGAGCAATCACCCTATGGTAGAGTCATCTCTGTAAATTTTCCAACTATAAAGACCACACTCCTCCCCTGTCTCTCCTCCCCCTCTCCCCCAGTCCTCTTTAAAGGCTAGCCTCTGGTTCTATCTCTGCTTGTGCTGATCTGCTCCCCATGCTCAGGACAAACTTTTTCTGATTATCTTCTGGATTATCTTCAGCTGGTAAGTTGTTACACTTCCAATCTTCATTAATTTTACCAGTCAAGCACTATTTTTGAGGCTGAATTTAATAATTAGTAGTGAGGGTTTGAGAGAAGCTCAGAAAGTTTCATGTGCCTTCTCCACCATCTACTGGATGAATTCTTTCAATGTTTATTTTACTTTCTGATTCTATTACATCTGGGCAGTTATCTTTAATGATTTCATGTAAAATAGAATCTAGGCTCTTTTTTAATCATAATTTTCAGAAAGCCCAATAATCCTCAGATTATCTCTCCTAGATCTATTTTCCAGGTCTATTGTTTTTTCAAATAGATATTTAACATTTTTTTTCTATTTTTTTTTTTTTCATTTTTTGCTTTTGCTTGACTGATTCTTGATGTCTTGATGAATCATTCATTTCTAATTCTTCAGTTCGGATTTTTTTTAATTTAATTTTTATTTTATTTTATAATTATAACTTTTTTTTTTTTTTGACAGTACATATGCATGGTAATTTTTTATAACATTATCCCTTGCACTTACTTCTGTTCAGATTTTTTTCCCTTCCTCCCCCAACCCCCTCCCCCAGATGGCAGGCAGTCTTATACACCTTAAATATATTACAATATATTATAGATACAATATATGTGTGTAGAACCAAATTTCTTTTTGCACAGGAAGAATTGGATTCAGAAGGTAAAAATAACAGTTTACACTCATTTCCCAGTGTTCCTTTTCTGGATGTAGCTGATTCTGTCCATCATTAATCAATTGGAATTGGATTAGCTCTTCTCTATGTTGAAGATATCTACTTCCATCAGAATACATCCTCATACAGTATCATTGTTGAAGTGTATAATGATCTTCTGGTTCTGCTCGTTTCACTTAGCTTCAGTTGATGTAAGTCTCTCCAAGCCTCTCTGTATTTCTCCTGTTGGTCATTTCTTACAGAACAATAATATTCCATAACCTTCATATACCATAATTTACCCAACCATTCTCCAATTGATGGACATCAGTTCTGATTTTTAATGAGTTATTTTTTTCATTAGCTTTTTTTAAAAGTACTTTTTGTATATATCCAATTGAGTTTTTAAATGAGTTGTTTTGCTCTATGGAATTTTTTTCCAATTCACTATTTTTTTCCTGAATTATTTTCTTTTTCCATTTCACAAATCCTACTTTCTTGGGAGTTCTTTACCTTTTCCAATTCACAAATTCTATTTCCCTGCACTTTCTGGATGTTCTTTTATTATTTTTTTTTCCTTCTGAGGCTGGGGTTAAGTGACTTGCCCAGGGTCACACAGCTAGGAAGTGTTAAGTGTCTGAGATCAGATTTGAACTTGGGTCCTCCTGAATTCAGGGCTGGTGCTCTATCCAATGCACCACCTAGCTGCCCCTCTTTCTGGGTGTTCTTTACCTTTTACAATTCATATCTCAGGAAATTGTTACTCTCTTGCATAGCTTCTCTTTCCTTTCCCTAATATAGAACTGAAGACGATCATTTTAAAGATCATCTAGGCCAATATTTTAACTTGGGGAATGAAGCAAGTATATTTGAAATGGTTAAATGACTTATCAGAAAGGCAGCAAAAATTCCAAGAATGAAAAAGAATAATGGGCCCTTAGCAATGAGAGCAATCTCTTACTATTATGTTAAATCAGTCAAATGAATTTTATGAATTGACTCGACAATTGATTTAAAACAGGTAATCCAATAAACCTAAACTTAAAGTGTGAGTGTAGAGTAGATTTTATTTTTACTATTCTCTGGTTTTAATATATGTGTATAACAGCCATAACACAATACACAATACACAATACAAAGGTAAGCATTAAGTCTCTAAAGAAAAAACACTAGAATTATCCTTTGGATGAGTACAGCATACAGTACAAGAGACTAATAATAATTATATTTTATGTTAATTTATTAAGATTTCAAAGTAGCTTAATATTATTTCAGTTTTTTCTCTATTTTATTTTGTTTTTGCCCAAACCTATTAGAGGAATAATGTCACACATTATATAGAGAATCAGTATCAGAGTCTCACTAAATCAGGGTTCAAAATCCCTCTTTTGCCAATACTAAGTTTATGACTCAGGGGATGTGTACTCTTTCACTATCTCCATACAAATTTATTTAAGGCAATAGGCTGCCTACTAGTTACTCTTCTAAATTAGTAGTTGATGGAACTCTTATTTCCTTATACTACTGAAGTTGGAAATGTAGAATTTTATGTATGCACACTTATATACATTTCTTCCATGTTATTGGGCTATGTGTTGGTTGAAAAAGAAATATCCTTATCACCAACAAAATGCAACAGCAAGAGATACAAAGAGAAATTCCATTCCAAACAAATGTTGAGAGTATAAAGTATTTGGGAATCCATCTACCAAAGAGAAGTCAGGAATTATATGAGAAAAATTACAAAACATTTGCCACAAAAATAAAGTTAGATTTAAATAATTGGAAAGACATTCAGTGCTCTTGGATAGGCCGAGTGAATATAATAAAGATGACAATACTCCCCAAACTAATCTATTTATTTAGTGCTATACCAATCAGACTCCCAAGAAACTATTTTAATGACCTAGAAAAAATAACAACAAAATTCACATGGAAGAATAAAAGGTCGAGAATTGCAAGGGAACTAATGAAAAAAAAAAAAAAAACTCAGAGTAAGGTGGTCTAAGTGTACCTGATCTAAAGCTATATTATATAGCAGCAGTCACCAAAACCATTTGGTATTGGCTAAGAAATAGACCGGTAGATCAGTGGAACAGATTAGATACAAAGGACAAAAAAGAGTACATCTATAGCAATCTAATCTTTGACAAACCCAAAGATACCAACATTAGGGATAAAAATTCATTATTTGGAAAAAAACTGTTGGGAAAACTGGAAATTAGTATGGCAGAAATTAGATATGGATCCACACTTAACACCATATACCAAGATAAGATCAAAATGGGTCCATGATTTAGACATAAAGAATGAGATAATAAATAGATTAGAGAAACAGAAAATAGTCTACCTCTCAGACCTGTGGAGGAGGAAGGAATTTATGACCAGAGGAGAACTAGAGATCATTATTGATCACAAAATAGAAGATTTTGATTACATCAAACTAAAAAGTTTCTGTACAAACAATACTAATGCAAATAAGATTAGACGGGAAGTAACAAATTGGGAAAATATTTTTAAAAGTAAAGATTCTGACAAAGGTCTCATTTCCAAAATATATAGAGAACTGACCCTAATTTATAAGAAACCAAACCATTCTCCAATTGATAAATGGTCAAAGGATATGAACAGACAATTCGCAGATGATGAAATTGAAACTATATCCACTCATATGAAAGAGTGTTCCAAATCACTACTGATCAGAGAAATGCAAATTAAGACAACTCTGAGATACCACTACACACCTGTCAGATTGGCTAAGATGACAGGAATAAATAATGATGAATGTTGGAGGGGATGTGGGACTGATGCATTGTTGGTGGAGTTGTGAAAGAATCCAACCATTCTCAAGAGCAATTTGGAACTATGCCCAAAAAGTTATCAAACTGTGCATACCCTTTGACCCAGCAGTACTACTACTGGGCTTATATCCCAAAGAAATACTAAAGAGCGGAAAGAGACCTGTATGTGCCAAAATGTTTGTGGCAGCTCTTTTTGTTGTAGCCAGAAACTGGAAGATGAATGGATGTCCATCAGTTGGAGAATGGTTGGGTAAATTGTGGTGTATGAAGGTTATGGAATATTATTGCTCTGTAAGAAATGACCATCAGGAGGAATACAGAGAGGCTTGGAGAGACTTACATCCACTGATGCTGAGTGAAATTAATAGAACCAGAAGATCGCTGTACACTTCAATGTTGTATGAAGATGTATTCTGATGGTAGTGGATATCTTCAACATAAAGAAGATCCAACCCACTTCCAGTTGATCAATGATGGACAGAAACAACTACACCCAGAGAAGGAACACTGGGAATTGAATGTAAATTGTTAGCACTACTGTCTATCTACCCAGGTTACTTATACCTTAGGAATCTAATACTTAATGTGCAACAAGAAAATGGTATTTACACACATATATTGTATCTAGGTTATACTATAACACATGTAAAATGTATGGGATTCCTGTCATCAGGGGGAGGGAGTAGAGGCAGAGGGGCATAATTTGGAAAAATGAATACAAGGGATAATATTATAAAAATATAATAAAAAAAATAAAGAACACCTTAAAATTAAAAAAAAAAAAGAAATATTTTATCTAGTTCTAAAATTTCTTTTTTTTTTTTAGTTCTAAAATTTTTACAAAGATATTAAACATATTTTAATTAGAAAACTTGACCTTTGCATTCTACTTTCTTTAAAGCTTATATGGCATAGTTGCAGTTGGTCACAAATATTAACTTTTCCTAGGGATATATATATATATATATATATATATATATATATATATATATATATATATATAATTTCTTCATGTTAACAGATATTATTATTACTTAACATAATTATATTATTATAAAACGCATATAAACACATATTCTTATCCTACTATCACCTCAAAGTAATTCAACTTTAATTTTAGACAATGCTAGGTTTTAAACATTAATAATTTGAGCAGTTTAAGAATTAATATCAAAAGCAAATATTGGATATGAAATCTATTAAAACTGGGTATTGTCATATGATTTGCAATTTGGATTAGTTAAATACTGAGCTGAAAAAAATGACAAATAAATCAACAATTGTTAGAGAGAGAAATTTAGCATGAACAAGAGGATATGCTGTAGGTTTGTTTTTGAGAGGTCTCTTGCCTCCCCCATATAATGAGAGGAAATATAGGATTCAGTGATTTTTAAACAATAGCCAAATAAGGTCAGGATAAAATAAATCAGAAAAGTGAGATGGTTTAATGGCTTTTTAATGAGCCTAATGTTTTCAGTTTTAATGAGCCCTCTTACATCAGCTTTAATCATTTTAATGAAAAATGATTGAGAAATGGCTTGCTTTTAATTCAATTTTTTGTTCAATCTTCCCACAAGCCATTATGGCATAGTGACTAATGGGAGTCAACTGGAATAAGTGGAAACTAAAACAATAGAAAAAAAAATCTATGCTAAATTTACTTAGACACTTGACAAGTTAACTAGTAATGAGGTTATTTTTTTTTAATTTTTTTAAAGAATGGCACACAAATGACCACAAAATATTTTAATAATATGGCATATGGCAGTATTAATTAAGATAGGTTAAATGGATTATGATTTGTACTTATTAGTCCTATGAAACTGCTAAGTTTATCTCCCAAAACCCATCTCATTCATGACATTGTATGCATATTTTCTCATATGACATGAGAAATGACCATAAATATCTTTGTAATTTTGCTTTATTTAACTATTAAATTATATAAAAACTCTAATATATGTTATCAACAAAGAGAATAATTCATAGTCTGTTTTATAATTGTAGTAGCAACAACAGCATCAGTAGAACCAATACCAATAAAAGATGGTATTGATATAATATTTTTCTATTACTGTAATATCACATATGTTAGCATATATATATGATATATATATTATATATACACATGTTTTATATATATATATATACATGTATATATATATATATATATATGTATATATATATATACATATATATATATATATATATATACATGTATATATATCAAAATAAATAGTAAAACTTTGGTAAATTTGAATAGAAAAAGGAAAGAGGAAAATAAAATTGTTAGTCTTAAAAAACAAAAAGGGTCAAATCTCCACTAATGAAGAGGAAATTAGAGCAATAATTAGGAGCTACTTTGCACAACTTTATGCCAATGAATTTGATAACCTAAGTGAAATGGATGATTACCTTCAAAAATATAGGCTGCTCAGATATATAGAGAGGAAGTAAATTGCTTAAATAGTCTAATTTTAGAAAAAGAAATAGATTAAGCTTTAATCAACTTCCTAAGAAAAAATTCCCCAGGACCAAATGCATTTACATGGGAATTCTACCAAACATTTAAAGAATAATTAACTCCAATGCTATATAAACTATTTGAAAAAAATAGAGAATGAAGGACTTCTACCAAATTCCTTTTATGACACAAACATGGTATTGATACCTAAACCAGGCAGGGTATAATCAGAGAAAGAAAATTATAGATCAATGAATATCGATGCAAAAGTTTTAAATAAAATATTAGCAAAAATATTATAGAAAATCATCCCCAGGATAATAGATCATGACTAAATAGGATTTATACCAGGAATGCAGGGTTAATTCAATACTAGGAAAAAATATTAGCATAATTGACTATATCAACAACCAAATGACAAAAATAATATGATCAATTCAATAGATGCAGAAAAAGCATTTGATAAAATCCAACATCCATTCCTATAAAAGCACTTGAGAGCATGGGAATAAATGGACTTTTCTTTAAAATAGTAACATCTATTTAAAATCATCAGTAAGCATCATGTGTAATGGAGATAAACTGGAACCATTCCCAATAAGATCAGGAGTAAAAACAAGGTTGCCCACTATCACAATTATTATTCAATATTGTATTAGAAATGCTAGTTTTGGCAATAATAGTTGAGAAAGAGATCAAAGGAATTAGAGTAGATAATGAGGAAACCAAATTTTCACTCTTTGCAGATGATATGATGGAATACTTAGAGAACCCCAGAGATTGTACTAAAAAGCTATTAGAAATAATCCACAAGTTTAGAAATGTTGCAGGATACAAAATAAATCCAAGTAAATCATCAGCATTCTTATATATCAATTATAAAATCCAACAACTAGAGATACAAATAAAAATTTCATTAAAAATAACTGCCAATAATATAAAATATTTGGGAATCTATCTGTCAAGGGAAAGTCATGAACTATATGAGCACAACTACAAAACTCTTTCCACAAAAATAAAGTCAGATCTAGCCAATTGGAAAAATATTAAGTGCCCTTGGGCAGATCAAGCAAATACAATAAAGATAACGATACTATTAAATTATCTATTTATTTAGTTCTATACCAATCAGACTCCCCAAAAAACTAATTTAATGAACTAGAAAAAACTAACAACAAAATTCATCTGGAAGGACAAAAGGTCAAGACTTTCAAGGGAACTAATGAAAAAATAATCAAATGAAGGTGGCCTAGCTGTACTATATTTAAAGCTGTATTATAAAGCAGTGGACACTAAAACCATTTGGTATAGGCTAAGAAATAGAATAGTTGATCAAAGGATTAGATTACATTCACAGGACAAAATAATCAATAACTATAATAATGTAGTATTTGACAAACCTAAAGACCCCAGTTTTTAGGATAAGAATTCACTGTTTGACAAAAAGTGCTGGAAAAATTGAAAATTAGTATGGCAGAAACTAGCCATTGACCCATATTTAATATCATACACCAAAAAAAGATAAAAATGGGTCCATGATCTAAGCATAAAGAATGAGATTATAAATAAATTAGAAGATAGTTTACCTCTCAGACCTGTGGAGGAGGAAAGAATTTGTGACCAAAGAAGAACTAGAGATCATTTTTGATCACAAAATAGAAAATTTTGATTATATCAAATTGAAAAGCTTTTGTAAAACAAAACTAATTCAGACAAAATTAGAAGGGAAGCAATAAACTTGAAAAACATTTTTACACTCAAAGGTTCTGATAAAGGTCTCATTTCCAAAAATATAGAGAGAATTTATTCTAATTTATAAGAAATCAAACCATTCTTCAATTGATAAATGCTCAAAGGATATGAACTGACAATTTTCAGATGAAGAAAGTAAAACTATTTCTAGTGATATGAAATGGAGCTCTAACTCACTATTGATCAGAGAAATGCAAATCAAGACAACTCTGAGATACCACCACATACCTCTCAGATTGACTAAGCTGACAAGAAAATATAATGATGAGTGTTGGAGGGATTGTGGGAAAAATGGGACAGTAATACATTGTTGGTATAAGTTTGAATGGATTCACCATTTTGGAGAGCTATTTGGAACTATGCACAAAGAGTTATCAAACTGTGCATACCTTTTGACCCTGCACTGTTTTTACTGGGAATACATCCTATGGAGATCTTAAAACAGGTAAAGGGACCCATATGTGCAAAAAATGTTTGTGGCAGACCTTTTTGTAGTTGTTAGAAACTGGAAACTGAATGGATGCCTATGAATTGGAGAAAGGCTGAATAAGTTATGCTATATGAATGCTATGGAATATTATTTTGTATAAGAAACAAAAAGCAGAATGATTTTAGAGAGGCCTGGAAAGACTTATATTAACTAAGTGATGATAAGTAGAACCAGGAGATCATTGGAAACCGCGACAACAAAATTATATGATTTTCAATTCTGATGCATGTAGCTCTTTCCAACAATGAGATGATTTGTGGTGATAAGAGCCATCTACACATAGAGAAAGAACTGTGGAAAATGAGTGTATACCACAATCTAGTATTGTTTTCTTTCATTTTGTTTTCTTTCTCAGTTTTTGTTTTTTTCCTATTTTTTTCATTTTTTTTGGTTTGGATTTATTGATTCTAGATATTGAGTCATTTATTTCCATTTGTTCAGTTCTGAATTTTAGTAAATTATTTTCTTCTTCCATTTTTTTTTTTACTTCTTTTTGTATTTGTCCAATTGAATTTTTCACTGAGTTGTTTTGTTCTATGGATTTTTTCCATTTCACAAATTCTATTTTTTAAGGAGTTATTTTCTTTTTTCTATTTTACAAATTCTGTTTTTTGAGGAGTTATTTCCTTTTTTTGTTTCACAAATTCTGTTTTTCTGGGAATTGTTTTCTTTTTCCATTTTATTAAATCTACCTTTTAAAGAGTTATGTGCCTTTTACAAACCCTCTTGCAAAGTTTTCATTTCCTTTCCCCATTTTTCTTCTAGCTTTCTTTTAAGAGCCTTTTTAAATTTCTTTTAGCTGAGCCTTGTGTTATGGGGACTAGGTTATATCACCTTTTGGGGCTTCCTCTGGAGATAATCTCTCTTTAGTCTCCTCAGGGTTTTGAATTTGTTTTTTTTCTTTCAACATAAAAAGTATCTTTCATCAGAGTTCTCTTTACTTTTTTACTCATTTTTCTAAAAACATAAGGTCTGCTTTTAGGACAGGGGTAGTTTTCGAAGCTTCCTCTACAAGCAGAGGCTTCCTCTATAAGGGTCATGGCTATGCTGAATCAGTGCTGACTCACTCCCAGTGCTGGGCATGGCTAGGTTCCATGAGATTCTGGCATTTTGGGGTTCACTATTGATTTTTTGTGTTAGTGTTGGGTGTTTTATCACTTCTCTGCTGATCTACTGGCTTGCAGTCAGGGCAGAGTCGCCAACACTTCTGTAGATTCCTGTAGATTCTTCCCTATAGATTCTCCACCACATGGAGTCTGAATTGCCCTGTGGAGGGCAGACTGCCCTGGAACTCTGTTCTGTTTGTGCTGGCTTTTGTGCCCACCTGTTTGGGCTTGGCTGACTCCCTTCCATTTATAATTGAAACAGACCTTTCCTGATGATCTTCTAAATTATATTCTGCTGGTAATTTGTTGTACTACCAATATTTGTGGGTTCTGCTGGTCCAGAGGCAATTCAGAGGCTGGATTTGCTAATTTGTCTGAGGGTTGTAGCAGAAGGTCAGAAAGAAACATGTGTTCTCTCCATTAACCTGGTTCCACCCCATTATCGGGCTTTTTTTTTTTTTTTTTTTTCTTAATCCAATTTTTCTTATGCAGCAAGATAACTGTATAAATATGTATATGTATATTTGATTTAACATATATATTTAATGTATTTAACACGTATTGGATTATTTGTCATCAGGGGGAGGTGAGGGGAAAGAAGGGAAAATTTAAAACACAAAAGTTTGCAAGGGTCAGTGTTGAAAAATTACTCATGCATATGTTTTGTAAATAAAAAAGCTCTAATAAAAAACCTTAAAATAAAATGAAGTCATGGAATTACATCATCACTATCATCCTATCAAACTAAAATTCAATGATTATTTTAGAAACTGTGATCTTGGCTCCTCATTGAGGTTCATATAAGCATGGTCAAACACACAGGATATAGAAAACTTATTCTCAATATTATTCATTCTCCTTAATCATCTTTCTAATTGTTGTATCATACTATCTATGAAGGGACTAAATATGGTATAATGAAAACAGGATAGGATACAGAAAAATGGGTTTGAATGCCAGAAAATATGTGATCTTGTATAAGTCATTTTATTTCTTGAGGTTTCATTGCTACAATATGAAGAGTTGAGCTAACCACCAGTGATTTCTTCCAACTGTAAAATCTTAGGATTTTATTGTCTAATAGTTGCACCTCTGATTAACTACTCCTACTTTTATTCCTATCACCAACATTTTTTTGCTGAAACATTGTCTCTCTCTTATAAATGTGACTTCCTTAATAGAGATAGTGTTTTAATCTTTATTTGCATTCTGTGAACTAAAAAGGATGTTGGCAAATGATTTATCCATACATTTTTGGTATTATCAAACTTTACCTATTCCAGTCTATTTAAAAAAAAAAAATCATATCTAACTATTTACCTAATCTCCTAAAGTGATTTGAGCTGAAATGTTACTCCCTGATATTGGCTAATGTGATAAATTTGCATTTTAACAGATACAATACAAAAAAGCTACTAAAGTAAAAATTATATACCTTGCCATGGTGATTCTGGGGATCTTTCTTATGTTTCTAAATTACAATAGCTGCCTTCTCCTTTTCCATCCTGTGCTTAAAGCTAGTCTTACATATAGAAGCAAAAATGTATTAAATCACATAAAATATTACAGGTATATTCACACACACTCCTGTGTGTGTGTATGTGTCTATTTATATCCATTTATTTATCTGTAGATACATGTGCTTTTTCCTTTGGCAGGAGTATTTTATGACTTCCTAATTTAAGATTGTTCTAATTTTGTATCTGTTAATAGCAATAGACTGGGCATTTAGTTAATACTGTTATGAGTACTTTAAAGTATTGGGAGAAACAAATTATGCATTTTAGAAATATACACGATGTGGTATTTTTAGATGAGATAATTTTATGCCAGTAATATTTTTCTGTGAATTACTTTCTAATCTTTTCTAAATATATTGATTTATCTAAATAGTAAAGTAATGCAGTTTGTTCTTTGTAAGGAGAATCATGATTTTTGAAATATTAAATATGGTATGCATGATTTTGAACAGTGCATACTTAGAATTGCCTAAGAAATTTATTACTGATATAACTAAGAAACTTTGGTTTAGAAAGGAATGAATTACTAAGTTCATTAATTGAACTGGAACTATTCTTCATTTATTTTTAAAGTCATATCTCAAGACTTCTAAATAACCCATATTTTTATACTAATGCCTAATCTAGACTAAATCCAATGATTATTTCTTACCATTTTATCTCATACCAGAAACATTAAGGCTCTCAATAGAATATACAATTTTAGAAGAAATCAAGAAGTGCTATAGGAATTCCTTCAGCAATTACTTATTCTTTATAGCAAAGAACTACCAAACTTTACAGTTGGAAGGGACATTAGGAGTCAGTTAGTAAATTATCAATTATTTATATAGATATGGGCACCAGAGATCAAAGAAATGAAATTATTTGCCTCAAGTCACTCATATCATATTTTTACCTCTCTAGAGTTATTGGAAACTCTATTCTAGCACCATTTTATATATCTAACCTTATTTCCTACTAGTTCTAAACTGGTTAATTGGCTTAGATCTAGTTTTCCCATGCCTCATGAAAATTCCATCTCAATTTTCCTTTATCTTCTCACTCATTATAGTCTTTTAAAGCTTTCCTCTTCTTATGAGGTACAGCTGAAGTCCCACTTTATTCATGATATTTCTTTTGGATAAAAGTACTGATTTATGATTTATTGAAGAAGCATAGTAAAATGAAAAGCACTCTGAGTTTAAATCCTGCCTCTGACACTATCTACATCTCTGACTTTAGTCGAGTCCCTGAACATCTCTGTATATGAGTTTTTTTAACTTTAAAGAAAGTATTTAGATTTGATGTCCTCTAAGATTGCTCCAGATATATCTGTGATTAACTATCTCCATTTACTCTAAATTATAGTGCCTTTAATGTCCATCTATACTAAACAATGCTAGGGCTTAATTCCCTATGGAATATTTATGAGATCATTCAATAAATTCATCCACTAAATATTACTTCATTTAATAAACATTTGCTATCAGTATTCCTTACTTTGCAAATTGTTTGAAGGCAGGGATAATTTATCTCTACTCCTAAATACAATAGGGTTATAGTTAAACTCTTAGTGAATTATTGGGGCTCTAATTTGAAGGTTGCTATGAAGTTAAATACTGTGACAGCTTCATCAACAATACTAATGGGAAAATTAGCCTTTCATTTAAACTTTTTTGGCTAGCTAACTTCTTTTGGCATTATGTGAATTTCTTTATTGTTTTGTAGAATGCAAGGACAACTTCCAGTTCTTAAATTCAAATGTTAAAAATAAAAATTCATATCACCTTCAGTTCTATCAAATAATATTGATGTGTAAGTAAATCACTTCCAAAACAAAGTTAGTTTCATGAGGAAAACTCAATATTCTTTATTAAGAGAGAAATAAATAACTGTTCCATAGGTTATTTTGCTATACTAAAGTAGCAAAGGAATCAAAACATTTTAATATCACTAGAAAAAAAAAACAGATAATGAGAACCTAAGCATTCCCTATTGCAAATGAAAGCATAAATACTTTCCCTAATCCTAACATCTTTGTTAAATAGATAGGGAAAATAGTATTTTTATGTGATCAATGAGGAGGCAAATCCTCAAAGAATTTAAATCATTTTCCTGATATTATGTAAGTTTTAAGTTGAAGTATATAGGCTAAAAATTATTGGATTTTAAAAGAAAGTGGATATAGAGATATAAATTATAATATAAAGAAGAATGGCTTAGGAGAAAAAAAAGTTCTAGCTCTAATATTAACCCTTTATCCTTGAAGAAATTCCTTTTATTTCCCTGAATTTATTTTTTAATTTTAATATAAAATAATTATTTTAGATGACCCCCAGTATTTCTTGTAACCTGATATCTAAATGATATTCTGGGAATCAAAAGCCTTGCCTCCTCTTTCAATTCTTGCCCATTGCTTTAATGTGTGTGTGTGTGTGTGTGTGTGTGTGTGTGTGTATGTGTGTGTGTATGTGTGTAGTTCCATAACTAATAGAGTTTAATCACTAAGTAGTCTAATATAAACCCAAGTGTCCTTTATATATAGCATACATATGGATCAAATAAAAAGAACTCAAAATGATTCTGTTAATACTGCATGGAGTAAAAAGTTGTGAAAGATAATCACACCTCATTAGTCATTTCCTCAAATACAATTTTGATATTCTGTAACAGAAAATTAGATAACTGAGAATGCGAATTGATCTTTGACTAATAAGGCATTAACAAGTACTAACAAACAGTGCCCTAGCTTTCTCTGAGTCAGTGTCACAAGTGCAGTGATAAGCCACTTAAAATATTCATCTCCAGAACTTTAGCTTGGATTTTCACAACAACATAACAAGCTTTGTCAGGAATTGTTGAGAGGTTGAAAGCATACTTAAAGGATTTATTAAAGCAATAGAAGCAACCTCTACTTCAGTTACCATGATTGCAAGGATTTTTATGACCATGTGTTTAATCTTTCTGAGCTGTAACAGATAAGTTATGCTTTTGTCTGATTTGTGTACAAAGACTTTTCTCAATCTCTTCTAATATTATATGCTATTAAGGTGTCATTTTTTGACTTGCTAAGAGAAACATTAATAGGACTGTCAGCCACAAGATGGAATATGCAATAAATATTAAGGTTTAATGCAACACTGATTTATGCTGTGGGGAATATTATCCTTGATTATGAGCTATGATTATTATCTTTCATAATAAGCAATGATGGGAGTAGGAATTTTGGCAAAGGTAACTTGCTAAGCCTTTCATATAAAGGAGGTCTGACTTTTTAGTGGAATATATTATAAGAGAAAACTTAAAACACTTATAAAGGTAAGCACTAACTAAGTATGTATGCAATTTAGTAATGTTTACATTAAAGAAAAATTTGTGGTTTTACTGGACACTTCTCTAGAGGCTTAAATTACCAATACACCCAAAAATTAATAGGAAAGATATTTGATTTGATAATTGTTACATGAAAAGAATAACTAAGTGAAAAGTCAAGTTTTGGTCACTTATCCTAGATTGATATTTAACAGATATTAAAAATGCTTGATAAGTTCTTATTGCTTTTAAGCTCAATAATAGCAATGCACTCAATTATAATAAATAATTTGCAAAGATCGAGATAGTAATGAATAACTACATACCTCACAGAGTTGTGAAGGAAACCACTTTGAAAAGCCTTAAAAAATGTGCATTGTCACTTAGGTACAGAAAAGGTCTTACTTAAAAACTTCCCTAACTTATAGATTTACTCAAGAAATAGTTGTTTTAGTACTTGGCACAAGTCCATGGAAATATTTTCTCTGGCTTGATGTGGGTGGTCAAATGAACTCTATTGTCTTTCTTAAGAATATATCATTTCAGAGATTCTTAATTGATGCCTTGAGGAGAGGAATCTGGGTAATCATAACTTAGAAAACATGGACTTCATGCAACAAATGTGCTCTGGCCTCTTGCCAAAGGTCAAAGCCTCCTGGATGACCAGAGCCTGCTGGTTGATGATGGTCTTTTAGCAAGAAGACAGTCTTATGAAATTAAGATGCATGCCCAAAACATTGTTTCTACTTTATATTCATCTGGATATATTATTTTTTTTCTTATTTGTACCATCTGAACCTAACTTTAAGTAGCTAATATGCCATTTTCTCCTTGGAAACATAACTAATAAAAAAAATATTATCACAGGCAGACAGAGAAGGCAATAGTGATTGGTGAATTATTTTCAACAATTAACTGCACAAATTTTACTATTCTATGAGCTATATTTTGTTATTTTTAAGAAAATAAGGTGCTACGAAATTTTTTAAGGAAATGAAGTGTTGTAAAATATAACACTGAAAACAATTTATCTCAGATTAGATGTTATGATTTTAAAGGCAAGGGTCAAAACACCTGCCTCTCTTCTTGGTAAAACAACCTGTTACTGAAAATTATTTTAATTGTTATTTAATTTAAAGGATGACTTTGTTTTTTATTTTATTTATTTTTGAAATTAAATTATTTTAATACATATTGCATTATAAATTACGTTGGAAGAGATGAAATTAAAGCATCAATTAGGAACTATTTTCTCAAATTATATGCCAATCTAATTTGCAATCTAATTTACATCAATGAATATTTACAAAATATATAATGTATTCACATTAACAAAGGAAGAAATAAAATACTTAGCCCATTTTAGAAAAATAAATTAAACTCATCATCAATGAACTCTCTAAGAAAAAATTCCAGGGCCACATGGATTTACAAGTAAACTCTACCAGACATTCAAAGAACAATTAATTCTACTATATAAACGATTTGAAAAAAAAAAAAAAAAGGTGAACAGGAATCCCATGAAGAGAATCAAATTCCTTTTATGATACAGTTATAATACTGATACCTAAACCAGGAAGAGCCAAAAAAAAAAAAAAGAAAAGAAAAGAAAGACCAATATATCTAATACACATTAATACAAAAATCATAAATAAAATATTAAAACAAACATTAGCAAAAACTATTAGATAAATGATCATATTAATAATAAAACAATAGAAATCATATGATTGCCTCAATAGATAGTGAAAAAGCATTTGACAAACTATCACATCCATTCCTAAAAAAATAAAGTGTTTATAGGGATAAATGGAATTTTCCTTAAAGTGATAAGTAACATCTATCTAAAACCATAAACAAGTGTTATATATAGTTAGAAATTAGACATATTACCGATAAAATCAGGAGTGAAATAAGGCTGGCCACTATCACCATTATTATTCAACATTGCACTAGAAACATTAGCTTTAGCAATAAGAAAAGAAAAAAGAATTGAAGGAACTAGTAAGCAATGATGAAACAAATTTATAATTCTTTGTAGATGATATGATAAGTATGTAGAGAAGCTTAGAGAATCAACTGAAAACCTCCTTGAAATAGATAATAACTTTAGCAAAGTTGCAGGATATAAAATAAACCCACATAAATCATCAGCATTTTTTATGTTACCAACAAAACCTAACAGCAAAAGATAAAAATAGAAATTTTATTTAAAATAATCATAGGTAGCATAAAATATTTGGGAGTTTACCTTTCAAGTAAAACCCAGAAATTTTATGAACACAATTACAAAACACTTTTCACACAAATAAGGTCAGATCTAAACAACTGGAAAATATCAAGTGCTCATAAGTAGGTGAAGCTAATATAAGAACAATGAAAATTCTACCTAAATTGATCTACTTATTCAATACCATACCAATTAACCTGCCAAACCTACTTTATAGAACCAGTTAAAATAACAAATTAATATACAAGAACAAAAGGTCAAGAATAGCAAGAGAATTAATGCAAAAAAAATACCAAAGAACAATATTGTAAAGTCCCATTCATCAACACCATTTAGTCTTGGTTAGGAAATAGAGTGGTGGATCAATAAAATAGGTGAGGTACTCAGGACACAATAGTCAATGACTCTCACTTCTTGGATAAAAACTCACTATTTGACAAAAAATTATATGAAAATTTGAAAATAATGTGACAGAAACTAGACAATGACCAATTTCTCACACCTTATACCAAGATAATGTCAAAATGGCTTCATGATTTAGACATAATGGGTGATAATATAAACAAATTAGAAGGACAAAGGATAGTTTACCTCTGAGATCTTTGGAGAAAGGAGGGATTTTTGATGAAACAAGCAATAGAGATCACTACAAAAAGCAAAATGGAAAATTTTGAGTACATTAAAATAAAGAAAATTTTATGGGGCAGCTAGATGTCACACTGAATAAAGTACCAGTCCTGAAGTTAGGAGGATCTGAGTTCAAATTTGACTATGGACACTTAATATTTCCTAGTTGGATAATTCTGAGCATGTCACTTAACCTAAATTGTCTCAGAAAAAAAAAATAAATAAAATAAAAAACATTTCCACAAATACAACCATTGAAGCCAAGATTAGTAAAGAAACAAAAAACAATTTTTATATCCAGTGTTTCTAATGAAGGCCTCATTTCTTAAATACATAGAATATTTAATTAAATTTATAAGAGTATAAGTCTTTTTTATGGTTTTCCACCTTTGTCCTGATTTTTCTTTCACAAAATGACTAGTATAGAATGTATTGTACATATATAATCTATATCAGATTGCTTGCTGTATGGAAGAATTAGGAGGTAAAGAAAGGAAGGAGAAAAAAACTGAAACTCAAGATCTTTCAGAAATGAATATTTACATGTAATTGAAACAATAAACTATTATTGAATTCAGAAAAAAAGGAAGGAAAATCACTATATCTTGGACAAGGTAATTTTAATTTGGATAGTTGTAATTGTTGGAAAATTATTGAGATAAAATTTAAACTTGCTTTTTTGAAGCTTCCACCAATCACTCTTGGCTCTTTCAAGGGGTCAAAGAGGACAAATATCTCCTCATCCCATGAATCTACTCACCAGAATGAATATTAGGTTGTTCAATGTATCCTCTTAGGATGTGAATTTATGTCTCTTCACCCTCATGGTAATGCTCCTTTTTATATTCAGTAGCTTTTCATATATATATATATATATACATATGTATATATATATATATATATATATATATATATATATATATATATATTTATCTCCAACTATATGCACTTTAAAAAAAATGAGCTCCAAATTCTCTCCCTCCGAACCCAACATCTTATTGAGAAAGGAAGCAAATTTATATAGATTTTATTTGTACAGTCATGAAAACCATTTATTTCATTTGTTGCAAAAGAAAACACAGGCCATAAAACAACCCTCCCAAAACACTTTTTTTTAAAAATATGATTTGATGTGGATTCAGATTCCAAGAGTTCTTTTGATAGAGGTGGATATCATTTTCCATGATAAATTTATTGAAATTGCCTCCAATCATTATATTGCTCAGAATAGCTAAATCATTTTGAGATAATAATAATAATAATAATATTGATGTTATTGTGTATAATATTCTCCTGGTTCTGCTGATTTCACTTTGCATTAGTTCATATAGGATTGTAAAGATTTTTTCTGAGAGCATCCTTTTTATCATATCTTATCCACAGCAATATTCTACCACAAGCACAAACTTCTTCAGCCATTTCCCAATTGATGGGTATCCACTCAATTTCTAATTCTTTACCATCAAAAAGGAGCTGCAATAAAAATTTTTGTATATATAGGGATCCGTATAGGGATCCGTTTTTTAACCTTTTTGGGATACAGACCTATGAGTGCTATTGCTAGATCAAAGAATAATAATGTTTTTTACCCCCCATGGTGATAGCTTCAAATTGTTCTCCAAAATGATTAGAAATTCACAAATTCACCAACACACTGCATTAGTGTTCTAATTTTCCCACAGTTCCTCCAAAATTTATAATTTTTTTTTTCTGTCGTATTACCAATCTTATGTGTGAGGGGGTACCTTCAAGTTATTTTAATTTGAATTTTTCTAATCAATCATGAATTGGTGCCCTTCTTCATATAACTATAGAGAGCTTTGATTTCTTCACCTCAAAACAGCTTGTCCATATCCTTTGACTATTTATAAATTCAGGAATAGGCAGTATTCTTATATCTTTAATTCACTTTTCTATGTATTTGAGAAATGAGATCATTCATGAGAAGACCTTAGTTTAAAAAAATTTCCATGTTTTTGTTTTTCTTTTAACACTGCCTGCATTTATTTTGTACATGTAAACACGTTTTTTTTTTTTAATTTAAGAAAATCAAAATTATCCATTTTATATTCCATAATACTTTCTATCTTTTGTTTTGTAATTAGTTCTTCCATTATCTAAGGATCTCACAGATAAATGTTTCCATGTTCCTTGAATTTGTTTCTATTATGATTCTTTATGTTTAAACTATATGTCCATTTTGACCATATCTTAGTACACTATATGAGATGTTCATATATATCTATTTTCCAGTTTTTCAAGCAATTAAAAATGAGTTTTTATTTCAGAGACTTAGATATTTGGGTTTACGAAATACTAGATTACTACGGTCATTTACAACTGTGTGTTGTATACATAATTTATTCCAGTGATTTGTCACTCCAGTTTTTATCCAGAAAGAAAGTATTTTGATGATTACCGCTTTGTAATACAGTTTGAGATCTGGTATATCTAGAACACCTTTCTTCATTTTTTCACTGATTATCTTGATAATCTTGACATTTTGTTCCTCTGGATGACTTTTGTTATTGATTTTTTCAACCTCTATAAAATATTTTTGGCAAATTGATTGGAGTAGCACTGAATAAATTGATTTAGTTAGAACTGTCATTTTTTGGCTCAGTGTCCCCATGTGTAATTAATATTTTACTAATTATTTAGTTCTGACGATTTATGTGAAGAGTATTTTGCAAATGTGTTCTTATATTTCCTGGATTTGTCTTGGCAGATAGATTTCCACATATTTCATACTGACTATAAGTATTGTAAATTCAATTTCTATATCTTTTCCTATTAATATTCATCAACCTATCTATAATATGATAGTCATTTAAGTTAACTTTTCAAGCTTGACATCATCAACAAATATGTTATGAATGCATCTATATTTTTATTATCATTACATTTTTAAAATATGTTAAATATCATAAGGACAAGAATAGATATCTGGGATACTCCTTTGGAAGTCCTCCTGCATATTAACATTGCACTATTAGGAATTAATTATTAAGTCTAGCCATTCAATCAGTTCTAGATTCATCTTACTTCATTACAGACTAGCCAATATCCTTGTATCTTCTTTACAAGAATAGCACAAAATAGTTTGTCAAATCTTTTGCTGAAAATCTGGGCAAACCAGAATTGCAGTCTATCATTTTTGTATCTATTTGGAATCTTTGTCAAAAAGAAAATATGATTAGTCTGGCATGAGCTGTTCTTGTTGAGCTGTGCTCTCTCTTTGAAATCACCGCTCTTAATTCCAGATATCCATTAAGCACTTTTTAAATTATTTGTTCTAGAATTTGCCCAGGAATCAAAGGGAAGCTCAGTGACCTAAAAAGTCAGAAAATAGCCAGAGTTTTATGCATTCCTTTAGATGCTGGAATTCCTTAGCTTTAGAACATTATTAAGATATCTGAAATGGTAAAGTTGTATTAAGTAACAGATGATCAAAACTTAAAAAAAGCTGAATTTATCCATGTTTCATTTGTAGCCATATGTTTATAGGTTTTACATCAAAACAGAAATTCTGTACTGAGCAGTGAAATAGCTACATAAAGACAAGTTTTCATGCTAAATGAATAATAAATTATAGGTTACATGTTTCTTTGATTTTAGAGGATGCATAATTTAAAATGATAAATAATTAACATATCAAAGCTTTCTAATTTAACCGATGCCTTCAGCACCAGCACAGTTTTAGGATAAAACCTCCTGTTCAGAGATTCAAGTCTATCTTTTCAGAAGAGAGTAGAAACTGTGGCTGTTGCTCTTTTTAAAACTTCTATCAATTGTGCTTTCCAAAGGGTAATTTCAGCTTATCACTTTAAAATATTAGTAAATGTCAGGAGGTTCTAATTCTTCTATGTGAAATGTAGGTACATAGTAGTGATTAAAAAAAAAACAAACATAATTTGCAGTATGATCCCAAAATATTATTTGTAATACTGTGCAAAAGCATCGTTTAAAGAGACATTTTTATTTCTATAGAAAATGGAAATGTTGAGGAAAGGGAGAAAATCCTTTCTTTATTGTTATGATCCACTTAGGAAATATTTTTAAAAAGATGAAATGAAAATTTTTCTTTTCTTTAAAAAAAATTAAAATATAAAAAGAAAAAAAATACCCATGTGCACAGCAGAACATTAGAAGATTCAAAATAAAAGACAATGGATTTCTATTTCAAGAAAGCCTATACAATAAATCTTTCACATTGTGTTTAGAACTTTTCTTGGCTTCCATGTAAGTTTTATGTTGTTTTCTGCTGTGCACTTTTTATTTTATTATATCACTCTTCATTTTTTCCTCCCCTCCCCCAAGAAGGTTACAGTTAAGTATGTATTTATTTACCCATACATACAAATGTACATATACAAACATACATGTATACACATATACATGCACATAAATGTCTATAATCATATTCATATATATAGAGAGACATGTATATTCATATGCTTATATGTAAGGCTGTACTATGCTCGTTTGCTTTCTGTTTCTTTGGAAGTGGATAACATTATTCTTCATAAGTCCATGTCTCTATATTTTTTTCTCAATACACCAACTCATCATATCCTATACTACAGCAATATCCTAATCTTATACTGTTTAATTATTTTAAATGACCTAAAACTAGTAATTAATATGGCTTACATATAATGTTGTTATTCTATTTTTCTTTTTTGATTAAATGCATTTTAGCTTTAAATTTCAGTAATTTTTTAAAACAATGATTACGACCCTTGCCTTTTTTTCTAAGATTTTCTACTCCTGATCAATGTTATTCTTTTGTCTATCTTTTATTTCTTATATCTACTGTTTCCTCAGCTTTTCTTCTATCTGCTAACTTGCTTATTGCTGTTGCTTAGCTTCATCTTTCCCTCTATCTAATATCTCATCCCTTATCCTCTCTCATGACTCTTTTCCTTCCCCTTTATTTCATTTTCTTTAATGGATATACTTTATTATATTCCCTTAATCTACATATCCTTCTAATCTCCTTACCTCCTTATATTATTCCCTCCCAATCTTAACTTTTTATAGATTTAGAAGACTTTTTTTTTTACACTTCTATATATTTATGTATAGTTCCCTCTTTAACCCCTTTCAAATATGAGTAGGATTCCAGAACTAACAACCCTTCTTCCACAACTGATTTCTCTGTCAGTTCTTGCTCTCACATTTCTTTTGCATAATATAAATATTCTTTTTTCCTTTTGCTACACAGTTTAACTTTTCAGAATCACTTCAGACTTAGCTCTACCCCAATTTTTCTTTTGAATTATCCAATTAGTAATGACAATATTAGTCATATGATTATATGATTTACATTCCCACTTTCAAAGCAGAGATTGTCTTTCTTGAGTCCCTTTAAATAGTATTTTATTTAAAATTTATTATTATTTAAATAATAATAATTATATAATAATTTTATTATTATTCTATTTTATTATTTAAATAGTCATTATTTTTCTTGGACATTTTATATCAAATTTTCTAATAAGTTATTTTTTTAACAAAATCTTGAAAATCTGATAATTCATTGAACATCCTTTTTAAAAAAAATCAGGATTATGCTTAATTTTTCTGATTATGATTTTTGACCACAACCTAAGTTTTTTCAATATAAAGTGTTTCATGACCTATGGTCTTTTAATGTAGCCACCATTAGGTCTTGTGTGATTCTAATTGTAGTTCCACAATATATTTAACTTTTTTCCTTGTTGCTCATAAAATTTTCTCATTGATCTGTAAGTTTCATAATTTGGCAGTGATGTCCCTGTGGGTTTTCCTCATAAGATTTCTTTCAGGTACTGATGACTAGATTTTTTTTCTATTTCTACTTTCCCCTTCTTGTTCTAATCATTAAGGACAATTTAATAATATCTTGTCATATTTTCTCAAGATTATATTATTTTTTTAATCCTAGTTTTTAGGTAGTCTGAATATTTACATGTTTTCTTTTCTTGATCTATGCTCCAGATGTGTTGATTTGTTTCATGAGATGACTCACATTCTCTCTCATTTTTCTCATTTGTAATATTTTATTTTGTTATTTTAGGGTCTCATAATTTTGTTGGTTTTCCCCAGCATGATTCTCGTTTTCAAAAAGTGATTTTCTGCCTTAAGATTTTGTATCTAATTTTCTTGTTGTTTGACTTTCTTTTCATAACTTTCTTGGATGGTTCTTATTTAATTAGTTTTTCCCTCTAATTTTATTTTTAATTTTTTTCCCCTAGGAATTGTTTTAGGTGGGTGATCATTTAATGCTGCCTTTTTTCCCCCCTGAGGCAATCAGGATTGAGTGACTTGTCCAGGGTCACACAGCTAAGAAGTATTTAGGCGTCTGAGGTCTTTGAGGATTTGTACTCAGGTCCTCCTGACTTTAGGGCTGGTGTTCTATCCATTGCACCACCTAGCTGCCCCAGTGCTGCTCTTTAGAGTAGGAGAGACCTTTTTATCTATAGTGCCCTACTCTGGTTTTCCTTATTCTTATAGCAACTTTCTATGATTGGGTTCTTTCTCCTCTTTGCCTGCTCATGCTTTGGCTTTAATAAATGCTTATTAGTGTAATCCCTTCTGATACTGGAGTGGGGGGATGACTCCTTTGGCCTCCTCTTCTCCTTCATTTCTCCCATTTGACATGAAAGTTGAAATCAAGAACTCCAACTTCTGTAAGTGTGCACAGCCTGAAGAGTCTCTGCCCCACTGCTTCTGCACTTACCAGGTATATGCTGGATCCTTTTCACCCCAGGGCTGAGTCTCAGCAATACCTTTGGTTCTGAAATTTCATAATAGCAGAGAGCCTTTTAATATTCCTCTATTCAGCTGACTGACTCTACACTGCCTTGGAGATGACATTTCTTATGTCTGGACCAACATTCCTTACCAAATCAGGTAACTCCAGAGCTTGCCACTTGCTATTTTGGATTTCTTTTTTATTTTTATTAGAACTTTTTATTTTTAAAACATATTCATAGATAATTTTCAATATTCACCCCTGCAGAACATTTTTTCAAAATTTTCTTTCCTTCCTTCCTCCACTATCTCCCCTAAATAGTGAGCAATACAATATATATTAAACATGTGCAATTCTTCTATATGTATTTTCATAATTATCATACTACACAATAAAAATCAGATCAAAAAGTGAATATGACAAAGAAAACAAAATGCAAGCAAACAACAAAAGAGCTAAAAAACTATGCTGTGATCCACACTCAGTCCCCACAGTCCTCTCACTGGATGCAGATGGCTATCTGGCTCTCTTTACAATAAAACCATTGGAACTCCCCTGAATCATCACATATTGAAAGGAGCCATATCCATCAAAATTGGTCATCAGATAACATTCCTGTTACCATGTACAATAATCTGGTTCTACTCACTTCACATAGCATCAGCTCATGTAAGTCTCTCCAGGACTCTCCGAAATCATCTTGTTAGTCATTTCTTTTAGAACAATAATATTCCATAGCATTCATATTCCAAAATTTATTTAGCCATTCTCCAACTCCTGGGCATCTACTTAGTTTCCAGTTTCTAGTCACTACAAAGAGGGCTGCCACAAACATTTTTGCACATGAGGATCCCTTTGCCTCCTTTAAGTTCTCTTTTGAATATAAGCCCAGGAGAAACATTACTGTCTCAAAGGGTATGCATAGTTTGATAGAATCTTTGGCCATTGTTCCAAATTGCTTTCTAGAATGGTTGAATCAGTTCACAACTCCACTTACAATGTATTAACGTCTCAGTTTTTCCATATCCCCTCCAACATCCCTCATTATCTTTTCCTGTCATTTTATCCCATCTGAGAGGTGTGTAATGGTAACTCAGAGTTGTCTTAATTTACATTTCTCTGATCAATAATGATTTAGATAATTTTTTTCATATGACTAAGAAAGGTTTTAATTCCTCTATTTGATAATTGCCTGTTCATATCCTTTGACCATTTATCAATTGGAGAATGGCTTGTATTCTTTTAAATTTGAGTCAATTCTATATTTTTTAGAAATGAGGCCTTTATCAGAACTCTTGAATGTAAATTTTTTTCTCAGTTTATTGCTTCCCTTCTACTCTTGTCTGAATTGGTTTTGTTTGTACAACAATTTTTAAACTTAATATTTTAAAAAAATATCCACTTTGCATTCCATAATTTACTCCAGTTCTTCTTTTAGCCTGGATTTTTTAACACTTCATAAAGACCACATCTTTGTCCTGGTATCTTTCTCTGAATTTTCTTTCATTGCCCAGGATGACAACCATTCTTTCCCAACTCCTATTTGTTTTTCACATTTCTACATTCACCCTAAGTTGCAATCTTGTCATGTTTGTGGAAGAAATCTGGAGAGCTTGAAATTTTCTGGCTACTACACTTAGAATACACTACCATCAATAAAAATTATGAATAAAAAGAGGATTTTTATGGAAAATAAATTTATAAAATGTATGTTTTCCTCTGAAGCAATTGGGGTTAAGTGACTTGCCCAGGGTCACACAGCTGTATGTTTTGTTTTAAAATACATATTAAACTAAGCTTAATAGAATTAGAATGATTTGCTTGTCTTTGTCTTATTCTTTGGAATATATGTCAAATAAGGATTTATTGTCCTATTATGTGCATCATTTATTTACAAATAATCTAGATAAATAATCCCATAAGACATATACAAGGAGTCTTAAAAGTCTTACTTATTGATGGGTTGTTGTTCTTTGTTCTTGAAGAGGATTAACATTTTACCCTATGTTAGACTCAAATTAGTATATCTTATTGTGGGCTTATCAGATCAATATGAGCTCAGAGTGTTCCACTACAGGTCAGACACAAATAGTCTCTATGAACGTTTGGAATGGATTCTCTTATGTCTCACTTTTTTTTTTTCCTGAGGTAATTCAATTCTGTTTTGTTCATAGAGCACAGCACTTCTGTTGATGCTATTTTGGGTGGCCCTATGACAGTGTCTCCATTGTCATATAATCAGGGGCAAGTGCTTAAAAGGTGTTCAGAAAATGTACCACTTATGGTTTTAAAATACATCAAGATTTTTGCAGCATGTTATGCATTATACCGAAGGTTTCAAATTAGACACCAAAGAAATCTGACCTCTGAATCATCTTTTCAGTCCTTAAATTCAAAATCCCTTTCTTCTGAACTTGATATGCATGTACACAAACACATATGTTTGTATACGTATGTATGTACCATCTTCACCATTGTATCTGCACTTCAAAAATTTTATTTTTGGAAAACTGATGCATGACACTTTTCTCATTAACAAAACATTATTTATTTCATGCAATGAATGTTTTGGGGCAGATATGTAGCAGCCTCAATTCCAGTTCTGTCCCTGCTACCTATTAGCTGTGCAACCAACCTTAGGCAAGCAATTTTCATCTCTAAGTATTCTAGTCTAAGTACTTTAGGGCAGCTTAGTTGGGTAGTAGACTTCCAGGACTGAAGTCAGGAAGACCTTAGTTAAAAACTGTCCTCAAGTCACTTATTAATTGTGTGACTGTGGGCAATTACTTAACACTGTTAATAACCTCAGTTCCTCATATGTAAAATGAGGTAGAGAAGGAATGACAAATTACTTCAGTATCTTTGCCAAGAAAAGTCCAAATGGCTCATGAAGAGCCTGAACAACAACTGCAGTAAATTCTCTTATACTCCTAATTGTGAAGAAGGTTGTAACCTGCCTTAGTTCCCTTTGATGAAATTTCCATATATATAATATATATTTATATATGTCTATGTCTATCTATCTATCTATCTATCTGTCCGTCCGTCCGTCTATCCATCCATCTATCCATCTATGTGTGTGTATCTCTCTCTGAATTTCTGTCTCTCTCTGTCTCTCTGTCTCTCTCTCAAATAGATCATGTCCATTTCTTCATATGACAGTTTCTAGGAGAACATGATCTGGTTTATTATGCAACTACTTTGAATGAATGAGTAAGCATTTGTGCGTGTGTTTAAGTGTTTATTAGTTAATGTGTAGTACACATTTACATAAAAGTTCAGAATAAATTGGGGCCATAGATATTCTTGTCAAATTTTGATAATAATAACTCTAATTTTGAAGAATAAAGATATTTCTCCAATAGATAAATGCTCAAAGAATATGAGGTAATATTCAAAGAAAGAAACCAAAATATCAAAATGAATCTGAAAAAAGTTCCATATCATTAAAATAAAAAAACGCAAATCTGATGTTACAAACTATCAAATTAGTAAAGATGACAAAAAAAAGTATAGGGAAAGATGTTGAAAAGTATGTGGTAGCACAGAGAGATTTGTGTCCTTATAGTGGAAATAAAAAATATTTTAACTATTTTGGAAAGTAATCTGTCCCCAAACGAAGAAAAAGTTACATATCACATGATCACTGGCCAGCTGTGTTACTATTAGCTCTAAATCCCCAAGGAGAAAAATTCTTATAAGTACAAATCATAGGTATAAAAATTATTTTCATAGCATTTAAAATTAGAATCAAAGGGGTGAGATGTCCACCTATTGAGGAATGACTAAACAAAAGGTAAGTGAATATAATGGAATAATTTGTACCTTAATAAACATAAAAGTGGACAGCTACAATGAAAACTTAGAAGAACTCTAGACTGATACAGAATGAAGTATGTAGTGTCAGGTGAAAATTTTATTCAGTGGTAGCAACATCATAAAAAAAAAGAACTTTGAAAGATTTTAAAACCCAGAAATTTTCAAGGAAGAATTCCAACTGGAGGGAGCTAAAAATGAATTATACTATTTATTTCCTGCCAGAAGTGAGATGGACTTTAACTTAAGACAAACACACATAAGCGCACACACACACACACACACACACACACACACACACACACATACACATATACACACATTGCACATGGTCAATGTGGATATTTGTTTTCTTGTACGGTGCTCTTTTTTTTTTTTTTTTTTTTTTTTTTTTTTTTTTTTTTTTTTGGCTAGAAGAATTTTGTTTTGATTTTACAGTTTTTCAACTGGGTTTCTATGAGGGAAAGAGGAAGTAATAGATGTTTGTAAAATAAATAAATTAAAGAATAAATCAATAGATTAAAAAAATGTACTAGTAGTGTTCCAACTCAAATGTTTGATTTTCAGGAAACAACAAAAAAGAGTGACTAAACGATGCTGAACAACTGGGGAGAAATTGAGTATAGATGCTCTCAGTCTTTTAGGTACTTGTTTTAGAGGGGAAATTTTATTTTAGGACTTCAAGTTAATACTGCTTCATGATTCTTTGAAGGACAGTAATAGTAGCAAATAGAAAAGTATTGATTCTCAAACAATCTATGACATCAAATATGTAAAAATAAAAACAGAATTTGCATTTGCAAGCAACTAAGATATTTTTAGAATTGCATTTAGCTGGCTTTTTTTAAAATCAAAAACCGTTCTTTAAATTTCCTTTCATTTCTATCATTAAAATGCATTCAAATATCTGATAAAGAATGACATTCTGTGATTACAGTATTGTGCATTTAGTCAAATAATTATAAAATGATTTTAACATTACTGGCAAATTCAGGAATGTAGCATTTTCCCCAAAAATTCTTTTAAAAAAGAAATATTACAGCCTAATTTATACCCATAATCAAATCATGAAATGTCCAATTTATAGTCTATAGTTTTACCTAAAAAATATCTATTACAATTAAAGATGAAAAATTAACAGTGATTGAAGTAGAGTTTCACTACTATTCTATGTGATAACAATGTAGATAATTAAAATAAGGGAAGATATGATTATATAGAAGACTTCTTTTACTTTCTCATATAAATAAAGCAACACCCCAAAATCCCTCTTATAATAGTTTCAGCCCAAAACATAGTAAAACAATTTCAAAATACATATGATAAAATTTGCATCTTATTTCAACAATCTCTTTTCTATATTTAATTTTTAATATTTTTATTTCTACTCCCTTTAAAATATCTGTACATCATTACCAAATTCTCTTCTTAGGTACTACTTTGATCTTTCATCTCTTTACTTTTATGTGTCTGGTTGAAAAAAATAGGAAATATTTGTGACTATGTAGCCTAGAGAAAAGTTTCAAGTTGAAAGACAAAACTGTTTGAAATGATTTCATGTTGAGTAGCCTTTTGTGAAGAATAAATAGAGTGATCAAATGTTACTTTAAAAAAAGATTATTTCATTTTTATATTTGTTCCAGTTTTTCAGGAAATCTTTTAGGAATAAAACGGTTATAGAAATTAAAAAATATTTCAGAGAAATATGAAACATACCTCTTTCCTTTGTGATAAATTTTAATAAATTCACATAAGAATTAATTTCCATACTCAGAGACTGATAAAATAAGTAAAGGAGGTGTACTCTAAGGGAAATCATGTGCTTTAAACTAAGGGAAAGCAAATCCAGAAGCAAAACTGAGTATATTTCTCCTAATCCTAGGATAACTTTCTCTTGCAGAAATTATCTTGTATCTTAGGTTTTAGTAAACATAGGAGCAATCTTATTTAGTCCCTAGTGAAACAGTAAACTCATCCAAGATCACTTCCACCAATTTTGTCATCTTATAATTATAGAAAACTGCGGTCAAAGAACTTCAGTAACTTCAAAGACTCACAAAATTTAAGAGTTATAAACACAAAGTGACAATTTAGTCCATGTTAATACCTGAATAAAAATCTACCCATACAAGGTCCTAAAAGTAGTCATTTAATATTCCACGAAATACCTCTTTTATGGTGTTGAAAGAAGATTCCAAAGTTGCCCCATTCCATTTTTTTTTCAAAGTTCTTATTATACCCCCTCAATTGAAGTTGTATTTACCTAATTATCCTCAACACATTCCTCCTAATTCTGCCTGTGGAGGACAAGCAGAAAAATCTAATCCATCACTCACATGACAGTCTTTCAAATATATAGATGCAGATCTCATGTTTTCCTTTATGGAATTCAATTCAACTAACATTTAGAGTGCTTACTTTGTGTTAAGAATTACAAAGAAAAAGGCATTTAAGTACATTGAAGTCTTTGGAAGTGTATTTGCTTGTTATGTGTGTGTATGTGTGTATGTGCATGTATAGGTCAACATAAGCAAAAATAATTAAATATTAAAATGTAAAGGAAATATAAGATAATTTGAGAATAGGAACAGTTGAATATATCAGAAAAGATCTTATCCTGTAGATGGCATTTGAAGTGAGATTTCAAGGAAAATAAGGATTCACACACAGCAAAGGGTAGGGAGGAAAAATATTCTAAGTCATAGAAGCAAGAGAGAAATATGCATGAAAGCAAAACAACAAGCCCAGATCAGTTGCATACAAATTACGTGATAGGGAATAATGTGTGATTGATCTGGAGAAAATAGGCTGAAGGCAAATTGTGAAAGATTTTAAAATGATAAAGGTGTTTGTATTTTCCTGCTATAGCTCACAGAGATATAGAACCTTCCTTAATAGGAGAATGGTGTAGTTATAGCTATATTTTCATATGTTATTTGACTCTCTATAATTATCCTCTAGGTTACAAGTTATCCTCTAGGGAATAAATACACCTTAGGCCAAGTGTGAAGAGAATTGGCTACTTGTGGTAGGCTTCTTTTGCACTGAAATGAACAGAAAGCCACAGTAATATACACTGTAAGTACCAAAACTTTACATAGGCAGTTATCCTGTTTGAATTTAATTCCTTTAAACCAGTTAAACAAGTTAGGGCTAACTTCCTTGATTTTAATGGGGGAGAAGAGGAGAACATAACAAAAATGATTTCACTATATGAGAAAATGGGAAATCTATATATCTTTAAATGTTAGCAATGTGATCCTGAAAAAAAAATCACAACCTTTTGGCAACAAGGGCAAGTCTCTCATATTATACACTACAGAAGCAATCTCCTTCTGTTTTCAAAGAGGTAGAAGTTTCACTGGAATTTTCCTACACCAAAATATCACCAATCCAGTTTCAACACACAAAGACTTATTAATTTAAAAATCTATATACACATCTGTATTTTTGATACTACACATATATGCAAAATAATGCACAAAATAATTCATGCAATGCATCATTTGTATAACATTATTTATAACATAGCATACATATGCTATATTATTGTATGTGGACGTTATACATCTATTGAAATTTTTGTATAAACATATGTGATGATACATGTATTTATGTATTACACACATCATATTCTGTGAAATAGGTGTTTATATATGCATATGTTCACACACACAAATTCCACAGTCAGTATGAAAATAATACTAGATTTGGATTCAAAAGATCTGCGTTGATATTTCATCTCTGCTATTTTCAACTTTGTTATATATACCATAGGAAAGTCATTTCAATTCTGAGGGCAAGTTCCTTCTTCTGTCAAATTAAATTAGTATAGATGCTTACATCTGAGATTATGTTCAACTTTAAATTAATAAATTATGTATGTATTACATAATATAGAATATATTAATATTATATACATAATATGATGGCCTTTTTATGTAGAAATATTAGAATCAAAGGATATGGATTACATAGAAGCTCTGAAAAAATTAGAAACTGCCTGTGTAACTTTTTTTTTTATTTAGAATTTTTTTTTCACAGTATATATGCATGGGTAATTTTTTTATAATATTATCCCTTGTATTCATTTTTTCCAAATTATCCTCCCTTCCCTCTACTCCCTCCCCCCGATGACAGGCAATCCCATACATTTTACATGTGTTACAATAAAACCTAGATACAATATATGTGTGTAAATACCATTTTCTTGTTGCACATTAAGTATTAGATTCCGAAGGTATAAGTAACCTGGGTAGATAGACAGTAGTGCTAACAATTTACATTTACTTCCCAGTCTTCCTTCTCTGGGTGTAGTTATTTCTGTCCATCATTGATCAACTGGAAGTGAGTTGGATCTTCTTTATGTTGAAGATATCCACTTCCATCAGAATATATCTTCATATAGCACTGAAGTGTACAGCAATCTTCTGGTTCTATTCATTTCACTCAGCATCAGTTCTGCCTGTGTAACTTTAAGAAAGTCTTTTAACTTTTTTGGACCTTAGATTTGATCTATCAGATCAGAGTGAAGTGGGACAAGATAAAGTATATAATAAAATCCTATATTTCTAATACTAAATGCTTTGAATTATTTTGCTAAATCTTATAATTAAAGTGATTATAGTGGAAATAGGTTTTACATGATTTCACATGAATAATGGGCATCACATTACTTACCTTTCTCAGTTAGTGAGAATGGGTTAGAGGGAAGAAAATTTGGAATTCAAAATTCAGAAAAAAAATGTTAAAATAAATAATTAAAAAAAAGTGATTACATAGAAAAATACACATGGGAATTTTTGTACTAGTTACAAATCCAGCTCCTTTAACTATTTTGCACCCCATAATTAAGTGAACTCATTTAACACTAGCTACTTTGTACTCCACAATTAAATAAATTAAATAAACCTATTAGGTCATCTCAGCAAATGCACTTTTCTGAAAAAACCGACAGCATTCATCAGTCACTCTGTTTTTTTATCTAAAAGATTCTTATTTTGCTACAATCTCACAGCAAGCAATTCTGATGAATAGTGCAATTAACATTTCCATTATTAAAACAATTAATTGCAAAAATTAAAGACATGACAGGAACAAAATATAAATGCATAAATTATTGGCTTCTGAAATTAGCATTATTAATCCATATAGAGTAATTTTAGTATAAACAAAGAAGAAGTAGTTCATTGAAGTCCTGAATAAAACTAATAGGTTTTTCCTTCTTTTACAGGCAGATAATTAAACATTGAAGGGATGCATAAGTTCTAAAAGAGAAGTATGGCAATGTATATTAAGCATGTTAAAATTGGATAACAATTAGGAATGGTGAGAATAAGCTATAAAATAATAACATCAGAACATGGGCTAATTGTGGGGAAAAAAGAATGAATGAATGAATGAATGAAAAAACATTTATTATGAGTCTATTACAATGCACTGTGCTAAGAGGCAGAGATAAAAATATAAAAGTAGACATTCTGTGCTCTTTAGGAGCTTACATTTTAAAGCATTAAATACTGTCAAAGGTACAAGTAAGATGCAATACTTCAATGATCCTTATGTCATAATGACAGAGCACATGATAATGCATCTTTAATGTCATTTCTACTGTTAAGATTTTGGTTTATAATATTCAACTGCTTGACAGTGCCAAGAACTTTGGCAAAAAGAACTCTGTGTGAGTTTATGTGTTTTGTTGTTGTTGTTGTTGTTGTTGTTGTTGTTTTTCTTTAGACTTTGAGATTACAAACTATGACTGTAGAAAACTGGAAATTGGTATGGCAGAAATTAGATATGGATCCACACTTAACACTATATACCAAGATAAGATCAAAATGGGTCCATGGCTTAGGCATAAAGAATGAGATAATAAATAGATTGGAGGAACAAAGGATAGTCTACCTCTTAGACCTGTGGAGCAGGAAGGAATTTATGACCAGAGGAGAACTAGAGATCATTATTGATCACAAAATAGAAGATTTTGATTACATCAAACTAAAAAGTTTCTGTACAAACAATATTAATGCAAACAAGATTAGAAGGGAAGTAACAAATTGGGGAAATATTTTTAAAATTAAAGGTTCTGACAAAGGTTTCATTTCCAAAATATATAGAGAACTGACCCTAATTTATAAGAAATCAAACCATTCTCCAATTGATACATGGTCAAAGGATATGAACAGACAATTCTCAGATGATGAAATGAAACTATATCCACTCATATGAAAGAGTGTTCCAAATCACTACTGATTAGAGAAATGCAAATTTAGACAACTCTGAGATACCACTACACACCTGTCAGATTGGCTAAGATGACAGGAACAAATAATGATGAATGTTGGAGGGGATGTGGGAAAACTGGGACACAAATACATTGTTGGAGTTGTGAAAGAATCCAGCCATTCTGGAGAGCAATTTGGAACTATGCCCAAAAAGTTATCAAACTGTGCATACCTTTTGATCCAGCATTGCTGCTATTGGGCTTATATCCCAAAGAAATACTGAGGAGGGGAAAGGGACCTGTATGTGCCAAAATGTTTGTGGCAGTTCTTTTCATAGTGGCTAAAAACTGGAAGATGAATGGATGTCCATCAATTGGAGAATGATTGGATAAATTATGGCATATGAATGTTATGGAATATTATTGCTCTGTCAGAAATGACCATCAGGAGGAATACAGAGAGGCTTGCAGAGACTTACATCCATTGATACTGAGTGAAATTAATAGAATCAGAAGATCGCTGTACACTTCAGTGTTGTATGAAGATGTATTCTGATGGAAGTGGATATCTTCAACATAAAGAAGATCTAACCCACTTCCAGTTGATCAATGATGGACAGAAACAACTACACCCAGGGAAGGAACACTGGGAATTGAATGTAAATTGTTAGCACTACTGTCTATCTACCCAGGTTTCTTATACCTTCGGAATCTAATAATTAATGTGCAACAAGAAAATGGTATTTACACACATATATTGTATCTAGGTTATACTGTAACACATGTAAAATGTATGGGATTGCCTGTTATCAAGGGGAGGGAGTAGAGGAAGGGAGGGGATAATTTGGAAAAATGAATACAAGGGATAATGTTAAAAAATTACTCATGCATATATACTGTCAAAAATTATAAATAAATAAAATTAAAAAACAAAAAACAAAACAAAACAAAAAAAAACAAACTATGACTGTAGCACATTCACAATCAGTTGCTAGGTTCCTACTTGAAAGGGGGTATTACCTGGAAGATGGTTATAAGGTCAAGCTAGTAACATCCCTAGTTGCCTTGGGATGTAACGGTCATTTCTGAGTAAATTTTAAAACATCTGCAACTGTTAGGTTTTTCTGCTACTTAGTGGTAGTTAGCAGTTTGTATAAATTATGGCAAGAAAAATGCTCCCTTTCTTCACACTAATTGCTTCCTTAATTATAACTGCAGAGCCAAAGGTAGAAGCAAAGCAAGACAAAGCCTCAGTCCTGACCTTCCTTCACTTTTGTCCAAACAGGAAAATACTGTCAAGATGAGGGTAGGGATTTCACTTGAATAGCACATTCTATCATATTTTTTTTCTCCTTGGAGTGTGTGCCCTGCTGGTTCTGCTAGGCTGATTTCTCCATGAGAAGCAGTGGCCCAGGAATATAGCACTGTTCTCTCCAAGTGCCATTTCCAAGTGTTGTTCTTCTCAGTAGTGGCTCTGCAGTGTGAGCTGAAAGTTAGGCCATAATCTGAAAAAAATTAGGAAAGGGGATAAAAATACTTCCTATCAAGATGATAAGATACAATTTGATGTGACAGATGAACAACATGATACTAAGGAAGAAGAGACAGTACTACATTATGTTTGAGACATTTTGTAGTACTTTAAAAGATCCCAAGTGTTTCTCTGTTATAAAAAGATATCTTTTAGTGGAAATATTTTCCTATGATACAATATGGTAATGAAGCACAATATACTTTAAAAATCAAAATTTCTCTTCACTCATGGAGCAAAAGTAGAGTTTTCAGTTACTAATATATTATCAATTATCAATATCAATTATATCAATTGATATATATCAATCTCATTGGTCATGAGAAGTAATATAAATTGATGAAGAATCAGAAAAGATATGGACTAGTAAAACAGTGAGAATGATGATAACCCAATGGAAAGCCTAAGCATTATACTTCCATACCTCAAATATAGAGATAGATAGATAGATAGATAAGCTATGGAACCAAAATAAAACACCTAACTTATTGAGGGCACTTTCCATAAAAGCCATAGACAAGGATAAAGTAGAATGAATAGTGAGAAAAACTGTCCTCTATGGTAAAGGGATTACCCACTTTAAAATTATGAATCAGTTAATCATCATATGTTTGCTGATAAATGGTAGTTAGGCCATGAGAAAGGAAAACCAAGATGATAGGAGTGAATTAAGAGGGAAAGTAGTAAAGAGAAACTTTGACAAGTCATAATATCCACTCATATCCAAAATCATTTGGATTATAGGATGTTTCTGTAACATGATAAGCAGTATATATCATAACTAATAGCATGAGAAAGCATTATCTATAATATAGAGACATCAATTTCCTTTCCAATAAAATTAGGCATAAATTTAAAATGTCTATTTTGAGACTACTATTTATATGATACTAAAAGTTTTATTTATATTATCAAGACAAAAAAAGAGTGAGAGGAGAGAGAAAAGAAGGGTATGAAGGAGAGAGGAATAAAATGAAGCAGTGAAGAGAGAGAGAGAGAGAGAGAGAGAGAGAGAGAGAGAGAGAGAGAGAGAGAGAGAGAGAGAGTAGAACTCCATATTGTTCTCCTTTCATATTGTAGTAAAAACCTATTTCTAAAATCTTTCCTAAGCTATGTTTCAATATTTGAATCAAAATATGTGGTTATTGAAGTGAATCTTTTCTGCATACTTTTTTTTGGGGGGGTGTTTTTTATTATTTTTTTTTACTGAGGTAATTGGGGTTAAGTGACTTGCTCAGGGTCACACAGCTAGGAAGTGTTAACTGTATGAGACCATATTTGAATTCAGGTCCTCCAGAGTTCAGGCCTGATGCTCTATCCACTGTGACATCTAACTGCCTCTCTGCTTACCTTTTAAATCCATTCACAATCTGATTTTTTTCTTTGATCTTTTCCAGGGCTATTTCACATTAGTGTTTTCAAACACAATATTTTCTACCCCAAAATGTTTATTTTATTGTTATTTTACATGATAATCCCTAATAATCTGTAATTAGTCAAAAGATCAGGGAAAAGAAGTGTTTGGGATCCATTGATTGAAATGGAGTAATATTCCATGGGAAGTATACTGATACTAAGATAACTTGGTCATACCCTGCAGTAATTCTATGAAGTCAGAACTCATTTCTGAATGTGGCCATTCAAGTATTATCAGCTTAAGTGACAAGGGTAGGGAATTGGACAAAGTCAGGAATCTCTGACTTCTCTCTACATTTTGGAATGAGGAGGATTTTGTGAACTGAAAAGGATCTAAAGACTTGGCTTCTAAAAGCATCCCCAGGAAAATAGTTGTTGATATTGTTCAATCATTTTCATCTATGTCTTACGATTCATGACCCCATTTTGAGTTATCTTAGCAAAGATACTGGAATGGTTTGCTATTTCCTTCTGCCCATTTTATAGATGAAAAAATTGAAGTAAATAGGATTAAGTAGCACAGCTAATAAATGTTTAAGATCAAATTGAAACTCAGCTCTCCCTGACTCTACACATTAAGGAAAGGAAGATTTAGGAATTCTACAAATAGCCAAACAGAAAAGCTGATTCACAATCACTGGGAAAATCCTGAAGAATACATTAAAAGGACTTTGAAGAATTGTAAGTTATCCATTTGTGCCATATATTCTCTAAGATTGCACCCACTTTCCACTGAGTTTTGCATGTACTTGTGAAATAAATGTCACATACTTTTTGGGGGAATATTTTTTTATAAAAATTGTTCTTTTTATGACACCTTAGTGAATATGCTTAACTAAAAGCTAATTAAGTCTAACTAATCGAAACTAATTAAAAATTGCCATGGGGAAGGGGGATATAACTATGGACTGGGATGCCACAGTAATAGAAAATTCACTCCAACATTTCAGGAGTTGGAGAAAAGATATAGAAGCTTCATATAAGCATTCTAATGGCATATGTGAGTCAGGCTTTGGGGAAAATAAATGCTGCAGAACATTTGTTGCAAATATCTTTTGAACAAATGCATGTACCTTATATTTAGAATCCATTCATGCCTTCTTCTTATATATGTCCATGTTCTGACATAGATGTCTATAGAGGATCATCCTAATAAGCAAGAGTTTGTCCTATATATCTTACATTTTGTGGGAATGTTTTTTTTTTTTTTTGTTTTGTTTTTTTTTTTTTTTTTAACAACAACAACACCGCTACAATTTTTCTAACATTTTCGGATACATTATAAATAAATATAAACTTAGCTTAAGGAATAAGGGCAATACTTTCAAATCTAATTAAGTAAAATAAATGTTTACATTCTCTATGTTTCCTAAAGGGTGGTCCATATTTTATTAGTGTGATAATTTGGATATTTATTATACTAAATAGCAAGTTTTTAAATACTCTATTAATTATTTATTTGTTAACTTATTAGTTCACATTTTGCAAAAATCAGTTCTGGATATTCTATTTAAATCTGGTCAGGTATTTGTGGTGAGGCAGGCAGGAACAGGTAAAATATGTGGCAAGTAAATGTTTTTTTTTTCTTTGTTGAAACCTTTCATAGATAGAAAAAGTTTAAAAACTATTACTTAAATAGTTATATATCCTAAAAATAAAAAAAATATATTTTTCTTCCCTTTCTGTGACTTCAGATTGATTAATCTGTAGTATATTTCTGAAGCTGACAGAGTTTAAAAAGGGCAAATATAAAAATATTGAATTATTTTTGCCTCTTACAACCTAAGCAGATTTTAAAAGATTAAAAACTTTGAAATACAGATCTCTAAGGGCTTAACTATAATAGTTGGAGCCCACAAACAGCTATAACCTATGTTTTCAACCCTCTGATAAAGAAGGTCAAAGGTGGGAGCAGGTTTGGGAGGTTTTTGTGGTTATTTTCCCCTCAACTTTTTTTTTTTCATGATTCAAAAACAAACAACTACTCACACTGAAATAATAAGGTATCAATTTCTAACAGACAATTCCCCTAGCTTCTATGCAGCTAACCTTGTCAAACCACCAAGACTCATCTAAACAAAAAAGAATAAAGTTGTCTGCTGAAGTTTAAAATCTTTTATAAATAACTTACCAAAACAAAAACAAAACAAAAACAAAAAAACAAAAACAAACAAACAAACAAAAAACACTTCAATATAAACACTTGAAAACTGGTCCAAAAGAGAACACAAAACTTCAGTCAACTTTGCCTTTATTTGACTATTTAAATTAGATTGTTGACTCAGAAGAAATGTTTTGTTTTGTTTTATTTTTTCTTTTCTAGGTACATAGTGAATTTGAGCAGAAGGTCTTAATCTTTTTTTGGTTAAGACACCTTTATCCTCTTAAAATTACTGGTAACCCCCAGAAAGCTTTTGTTTATTTGTGTGACATCTATTGATATTTAAGTAAAATTAAAACTGATACTTAAATATATATTTATGTATTCATTTGAAGCAATAATAAATAGATTATGTGTTTATGTAAACAGTGTTTTATTGATATAATCATATTGTCCAAAACAAAAAAAGCAATCTGATTACATGTTCATAGAAATAATATTCTATGTATATAATTTTCCAAAACAAATATAAATATAATGATAAAAGTAATAGAAGAATATCAGTGTTTGATAAAGTTTCTTCAAGTAGAACGGATATTTTTTGGAACTTGAAGTAAGCCTGGTTAACATTAGAAGATAGAAATGAAGAGGGAATTAATTCCAGGCAAAGGAATTAACCAAAGAAAATTCCCAAAGCTGAGAGATGGAGTATCTTCTTGATTGGACAGCTAGTAGCCTAGTATCACTAGATCAAAGATTACAAAGTGAAGAGTAAATTATAAGAATACTCTCAGTTGGAGGAGAGGCCAGACATAAAGGAGTTTAAATACATAAAGGAGTTTAAATACCAAACAAAGGATCTTATATTTGAATCTAGAGACAATAATAAGCATTACAGTTTATTCAGTAGGGAGATTCTGAGAAATCTGTAATTCAAACTATTTTAGCTTTTTATAATTTTCTTAGGTTGAAGGATAAAAGAACATTTTCCAATAATTTTATGCATGTATTTTAAAAACATGTCAGACATGTATACATAAATTGTATTTAATTTATACTTTAACATATTTAACATGTATTGGTCAACCTGCCATCTGGGTGGGGGAGGAAGGGAAAAATTAGAACAAAAGATTTGGCAATTGTCAATGCTGTAAAATTACCCATGCATATATCTGGTAAATAAAAACTATAAAAAATTTTTTAAAAATTAAAAAAAAAATCAGAAATACATGACATTTTCAATTTCATGGCCCAGAAAAGAAATATACCTACTTATTTTTGGAAAAGAAAGACAGATAAGAAATTAAACATTCAAAACAGAATTTTAGGTATCTAGTGTGTAGTTAGTTTTAAAACAGAAAGTTCTTATTTGTTTGATTTTTAAGCATTTGAATTAATAAAACAAAATACAGCATTCAAGAGTTTCCTTAGACTAAATGTCTCATGAATAATTAACATTCTTTAAATCTGGTAGATTTTACTACAAAGATTGGATAGTGGAAAGAGTTCTGAACAAGAATCAAGAGGGAATTGTACCCAAATCTCATATGACATATATTCTACTTTTATTAAAATTGCCTGTGATGAGGTCATCTATTGAAAATTTAACAGCCTTAGAATCAGTATGTCATAAAGGATAAATATTTGAATTTAAAAGCAAGAATGTTTACATTCAAATTGTTCCTATGACTAAGGCTTACTGATGTTGTGATCTTGGGTAAAGTATTTAACTAATTAGTTCTCTCTCAGTAATGCTCTAAGATAATGTTGCAAAATATTCATTCTGACTTAAATTTGTAGTTTCCTCATATGAGAATTTCCTATACTCATGAAATCATAAACCAATTCTCTGTCTCTACCCTATTCTAATCTTTTCATTTTAAAATTGAGATTTGGGAAAATTTAAATGACTTGCCCAAGGAAAGCTGAGGCGAAAACATGGTCCTATAATTTGAAATAAATTGTTCTTCCAACTATATGGTGTTGTTCCCTTCCTGGGAAAAATAGTTGATGAAAATGCACATTTTAATACATTGTGATATAAATAACTGGGACATTCTCTCATAACTGTCTCTGTTGAGATAGACAAATATGTTCATAGACTCACACATATATTTTGTACATGTTGACAATGAACTAAGCCAAGGATCCAGAATAATAGACAGTTACATTTGCAAAATTTGTCATTTTTTTAAGAATCCAAAATAAAATCCTTCACAAAAGATCATATATTTAACTTATTCCCAATACTACATCTGGCTGGGAATCATGAAACACCATAGTATTAAAAGAATTAATACTATAAATAACCAAAGAGGTGATGGATAACCTAGTGGCATGATACAAATAATGATATGTCAGAAGTGCCTAAAAGATTTTTCTCTGAACAACTCTGATCAAAAATATGGTGATTCTATTTATAATAGATAATCCAGAAATATACTATTACCCTAGAGGTAGTAAAGAAGTGGCAGAAATAATTCCAGTGCATTATATCTTCTCTAAAGTAGTTTTTGAAATATATGTGCAATAACTGAATAGGACAAGAGGACACAGAAATGTAAGATCTCTTTCAGCTATGTAATATCCTAGCCAATGAAATTATAGTGCCACCAAAGTATCAAAGTAAAACATTGAAATAGTCACCCAGCTAAGATGGCTGAGTGGCTAGACTTGAATTCAGGAAGACCTAAGTTTGTATTCTGCTTTACTCAGCTACTAACCATATGACCCTTGGCAAGATACCTAACTCCTTTAGGTTAAGTTTTCAATGATAGTATTTATTTTATAGAGTTGTAAGAATCAAATCAAATCAAATCTGACAGTGTTATAAAAGTGTCAGTTATCATTTTATTATGATTATCAAATAAATTAAAGCACAGTCTTCCAGTTAAAGATTCTTTGGAGTAGAAGGGGAAGGATCATTTAACTCTTTGGGACTTTATTTCAAAGAGAAGAAAGTTGAGGCCCAAAGGGCTTGTGATTTGCCCAAGGTAGTTAAAAGCAAAAGAGTCACTAAGAACAGGAGTCTCGTATCTTCCAGTGGAGTTCTCCTTCTATTATTCCAATACTGTACCAATTTTCTCAATTTCATTTCCAATTTAAAGGAGAAATTTCTTTTTTAAGCCTTTGGCTCATATAAATCAAGATATAAACTTTTTTTTTCATATTTGAGTATGATAGAGATTAAGTATCAGTAGATTTATTGTTTTGATGGATATTACAAATTAGAATATAAGTCAAACTAATACCATCAATGAATAATCTATTTTTCTTGTTAAAATAATCCATATATTTATTACTTTTACTTTTCTATCATTTAATTAATTGGAAACGCAAAACTGCTACATGCATTTGTCCATGCTGCATTAATTTAATATATATTTAATAATACATATACTATAGTCTTAAAGGAATAATATTACTATTAAAATTAAAAACATATTCTAATGATTATATAAACACATAATCATATAACATTGCAAAATTATATATTTTGACTTGCTTTAAAATACAGTTTGCTTAAGCATGTCAGGAGAAAGGCAGGCAGTTGAAAACTGGAACAAGAAATTATATTATGGAAGTTATTTCACTCATTTTTCAAACCTGATTTTTTTTCTCATCTTTTTTGTTAACATGTCAGGCCCACTACCCCTATGGATATAGAAAATGTAATGGTAATACTTGATTGCACTCATCTATTTATTCTTTTTTTAGCTGGATGGCTTTATAAATTAATTTTCATGATTGTTATGAGTGTTAAGAAAGAAAATTTAGTACACTTTGGTTTCTAATATATTCTATTCCTAATTATTCTTTTAAAATATACTCTTTTTAGTGACAACACAAGTCAAAACCTGATCTGGAAAACCAAAGCTGTGTATTTTTACACTTTGTAAAATTTTTAAAAATTATTGGTAGATTACAAACATATATCTTGCTATTATTTTTTTTCAGTTTTATATGTTTTGAAATATTTAATAATATATAATTTGAAATATAAAAGCTCTAGCAGCTAACTTATTGGAAATAAGCTTATTTACATATTATACTAGGCTAAACTCTTTCACAAATTCATATTGACTAATCCCAAATGTTATTAAATATATTTATTATAATTATATTAAAAATATGGTTTCGGTCATTCAAGTCACATGTAAATTCAACTTGACATATTAATATAAGGAAAAGTTAAACTTAAAAACATTTATCACTCATATTATGTAGGATGGATCATTGCTAGAATGCAACTCCAAGAAGGATACATTCAAAAGGATCATTAAAAATAATTCTGTTGCTATTATTGATAATGATAAAAATAACAGCAATAATAAAACGCATTTATATAATGTTTTTAAAATTGCAAAACATTTCATATATGGTAAATAATTTCACTTAATTAAAAGGATGAAGAATAAGAGGAGAATAAAAGCATGGATTTACTTATTTGGATAAATCCAGAAAACAATGATGACAGAACAAAGATCCATCTATATTCACAGACCTAAGTGCTTGATATATTTTCCATTGTACCTTGATTTCCACCAGATAAATCACTACGATTATTCTCTGCAGTCTTAGAACCCTTAAAGAATGGAGTCACCATTAATAAAACATCAGGCAATGAACACTTATTAAATTCATATTTTATGTAACCTCTAATAGTTGAAATCTTACTGTTTTGCTGTTTTGTGGCTAGAAAAATTTCATGTGATGGTAGGATAATCTTGTATTCCATATAGCATAGATTAAGATTCACCCCCTCAAAGGCAAAACAATAAAAATTTATTTTTTTAATTTTAAAACATATGGATAGATAATTTTCAATATTCACCCTTGGAATTCTATGTAATGATTCATACTCATTTCCTAGAGTTTGTACCAAGAAGTTATACTCAGAAGCAAGCAGCACAAGCCAGTGGTTTGGCTAATATACCAGGCTCAGGGCAGGATTTTATTTCCAATTTCTACTTAGTCTACTGAAGAATGAAAAGAAAACAAAATCCCAGACAAAAATAGAGCTGCAATTTGCCTAATGTGGAAAAACAGTTTTTCAACTCACTATTAGAGATTGAATCTTACCTATTAACTATTGCTTAACTCCAATATAGGTGGGAACTTTGCAGAATTCAGACCAAAACAAACATTATAAGACATGGGTACAATGGGATAACATGTGAATTTTTAACATTAAATAAATGATAACAGTGTTAAAAGTAATCTATCTGCTTTCCTCCCTCTCATGACATAAAACTGAGCTAAAAGAACAAGGATTTTTTATTATTTTCTTTGTTCCTACCTTTGATTTATATTTATATTCCACAATACTGTATTTCATTTTATCAGTTTATTTAATCTCAGAAATCTCCTCTCAGATCACGTACTGACCTCTATTAAATCATTTTAAAATATGGAAAAATTAGAGGAAGATTTTGTAAAGTAATGTATCATATCATTACTTTTAATTTATTTTTTTAGTCTTTAGGTAAAATAACCCAAAGATTAATACTATTTTTCTCAGTTCAAGACTTTAGTGTCTCTTTAGACTATTGATCCAGAAGGCAATAGAAACCTGGTATGAAGAATGGCTATCCAATATGATATAAGAGCTCTGCATATATATTTATAAGAACTCTTTCTCAGACTGTGTCTGAGGCACAGAAAGAAATAGAGACTTATTTAAATGGATATCTATCTAACTGTATTGGAGGTCATGTCTAGCCAATATTCAGGTTATATTCATCATGTTTCAAATGTTATTAGTTATTCCAATCTTTCAATTTCAAAGAAAGAAAGAAAGAAAGAAAGAAAGAAAGAAAGAAAGAAAGAAAGAAAGAAAGAAAGAAAGAAAGAAAGAAAGAAAGAAAGAAAGAAAGAAAGAAAGAAAAAAGAAAGAAAGAAAGAAAGAAAGGAAGGAAGGAAAGGAGGGAGGGGGGTAGAGAGAAGAAAGGACACAAGGAAAGAGAGAGGAAAAGAAGGAGATGAGGAAGACAAAAAGAAATAAACAAACTTTTGTGCTAATTGGCTCCTTTTAAAGAAGGAACTTGATCCTTTCTAGAGACTAGAACTTCTAGACTACACATCTCAACTTTCAGAAGATTTTGTTGTTATCCCAACCCCATGCTTGGTAAACTACAAAGCAGAGTTTGCTTAATTAACATTTCCCTTCCATTTTAACCTTTTGCATGTGTGTGTGTGTGTGTGTGTGTGTGTGTGTGTGTGTGTGTGTGTATGTGTGTAAGCCCCTTGGTCAGGAGATTAGGTCACTTTGTAGAAAGTCTTACTCTAATTCATGCAGATGATATGTCTCAGTTATTATATTAAGAAGATAATTCTAGTCATCACCCAGGTAGAGCTCCAAGTCCATATACTGGCAAAGACCTTTGGAGTAGTAAAGTTTCTCCACTTAAAAATTCATTTTATTATTTCATTTTGATAAATGGACAGAATGTATAGGATTAAGGAATTTCATATGGTGCTGGCAGTGGTGATGACAAAAAAAAATCAAGACCAAAGGGCAAGGTCTGCTATCCTGATGTTTGTATATTCTCATCTATTCATTGATAGATTGAATAGCAAATCTTATTGCAGCCTTGAAAGAATTATTGTATCAATCTAATGAGGCTTTCTTTCACTAGTGGTCAAAATCAGAAAATGAGGGGGAATATATTATGTTTTCTTTGTGACAGTGAATTAAGTATTAGTGAATTCTCAAGGAGCTCACATTCTAAGATAAATATATCTAGTTATATACAACCTATATAAAAAAAAAAAAAAAAGTAGATGAGGGGCAGCTAGGTGGCACAGTGGATAGAGCATCAACCCTGAAGTCAGGAGGACCCGAGTTCAAATTTGGTCTCAGACACTTAAGACTTCCTAACTGTGTGACCTTGGGCAAGTCACTTAACCCCAATTGGTCTCAGAAAAAAAAAAAAAGTAGATGAAAGCTAACCACAGATGAAAAGACATTAGTAATTGGAGATACTAGGAAAGACAGTTCTGCAAAAAATGGGGTTTGAGGTGAATTTTCAAGGAATACAGGGAAAAGATAATTCAGAGGTACAGAAGGAAAGCATTGTTAGAACAGGAGTCTATTAGTATAAAGGCTTGGAGACAGAATATGGAATTGTAGCAAGTAGCCTAATATGACTTGGTTAAATATATGGATGGAAATAAAGTGGAAAAAGAAACACTAAGCAGATACAAAACCAAAGATGAAAGCTATTTATCTCTAGCTATTATTAGCTCTTTTAAGTATTATAGTAGGGTGAGGTTGATAGAACTTTGAAGAAGCTGTCTGGCCCATGAGGGCACAATTCTCAAATGGCATTAACTTGTTTGCAATCTGCAAAGCAAATCAGTTTCATTTCTAAACTAAGTGTAAGGGGGTCTTTGTCAAATTAACACTAGATCCTAAATCCTTTTGGAGAGAGCTTCACAAATTCCAGGAATCTTTGAAAAGAAAACATTTCCTTCTGAAATAGTAAGTGATTTTTCTTCTGTTTTCTTCCTATTTTTCTCCTTTTTTCATTGTATTTGAATTGCAGAAAGCCATTTCAAGCACTAAGACAATGTTTAAGTGGCAAATTGTGATCTTTAGTGAACATTAAAGATTGTAAGATGCTATTTATTGAATCTGTATAAGTGCATTTGGGGCTAAAAGTGATTTCACCTGTACCTCTGGCAATGACAATGTAATGGTATTTTTCTCAGGTTTTGAGAACCTTACTTGTATGTTACTGGTGTAGGAAGTAAAAGTATTGTGCTTATATCTCTTTGGAATCTTAGAGGTCTGCATTGGATTGTGGTATGTATAATATCTTTAAAACATCAAATAATTTCTTGAGGACCATAATATTTTAAAATGGATATATTTTCTTGAAGTGGGAAAGCTGTAAGTATTACAGAAAGACTGGTAAATGAGAACATATTTCAGGGAGCAGGTGCATTTGAATATTTGATAATCTTGTTTTGAGAAGTTTATGATGACATGGAATGGAGTAGCAGGAGTTTCGCCATTGCAATTAGACTAGAATATTTTTTTTTTCCAGTTCTTCAAAATAGCTTGTAATTATTGTTTAAGTTTCTTCACTGGTAAGTTCCCCCTTTTCATTTTTTTTCTATTTTTTCATTTTTCTAATAAAATTAACCAAAGGTTTCTTTTTTTTCATAAAACCAACTCTTAGTTTAATTTATTACTTCAATAGTTTTCTTTCTTTCAATTTTATTAATTTTCCTTTGGTTTTTAGAATTTCTATTTTGGTATTTAATTGGGGTTTTTAATGTGTTCTTTTTCTAGCTGTTTTAGTTGCATGCCTTGATCACCCCTTTCTCTATTTTATTTATGAATGCATTTAGAAATAGAAAATTTTCCATAAGAACTGATTTGGCTGCATTCTATAATTTTTGGTATGTTGTCTCATTTCATTCTCTTGGATAATTTCTATAATTTGTTGTTTTAAAAATATGTATGCCACGTAGTGATGAGAAAAAAAAAAGATATATTCCTATATCCATTCAGTTTTCTCCAGAAGTCTATAATATCAAGCTTTCTAAGATTCTATTAAACTCCCTAATTTCATTCTTGTTGTTTTTGGGATTAGAATTATCTAATTCAGAGAGGGAGAAATTGAGTTCCCCCATGAGGATAGTTTTGCTGTGTATTTTGTATCTAACTTAAAATTTTCAAGTCTTTGGATGGTGGTACAAGATATATTTAATGTTCATATTATTTCATTGTCTGTGGTATCTCTTAACAACATGTAGCTTCCTTTCATATCTACTTTACATAGACCTATTTTTGCATTGTCTTTGCCTGAGATCTGAATTGTTTTGCCTGAGATATGAATTGTTATGCCTGATTTTTATGTTTACTTCAGCTGAAGCATAATATATTATGTTCCAGCCTTTTTCTCTTTTATTCCCTGTGTATCTCTCTTTTTCAAATATGGTACATTTCTGAAATTTTGGAACAGTATTTCTTGGAATTTTCCTTGTGCAATCCCTATCAAGAGGTGATTAATAAATTCTTTCAGTGACTTCTGGTTTTAACATTTTAGGGAAACTCTCTTTGATGATTTCTTGAAGAATACCATCCAAGCTCTTTTTTGGTCATGGCTTTCAGGCAGTCCAATAATTTTTAAATTGTCTCTCCTGGCTCTATTTTCAAGATCAGTTGTTATTCCAATGAGATGTTTCATATTTTCTTCTCTTTTCTTTTTTTTTTTCCTTTTATTCAGTTTGACTGATTTTTTATGTCTCATAGAGTTATTAGCTTCTATTTTATCATTTTAATTTTTTAATGTATGGTTTTCTTTAATTGGCTCTTTTCTATTTTATTTATTCTATTTATTTATTTATTATTTATTCTATTTATTCTACTGGTTTTCTTCAGTAGATTTTTTTTTTAATTCAGCCAATTGAACTTGCTAAAGAATTGATGTCTTCAGTGGATTATTTTTGCATTTGACCAATTGTACTTTTTAAGGAATTCTTCAGCTTTTGACTCCTTCTTACATACCTCTCATTTCTTTACCCAATTTTTTTCTACTCTCTTATTTGAATTTTAAAATCTTTTATGAGCTCTTCCAAGAAGATTCTTTGAGCTTAAAACCAATTCATATTTTTGTGAGATTTTGAATGCAGGAATATTGTCCAATTTAAAGTTTTGTTTTGGTCTTCCCTATCACTGTAGTAGCTTTCTATGATTTAAATTCTCTTTTCGTTTTTGTTAATTTATTTTATTTCTTTTTTTCCTCATTTCATAACTTTTAATTTCAAGCTCAGCTCCTGGCACACAGAGGGTGCTGTCCCAAGCTTAAGGTGCAGCTTTGAGCATTGGCTTTGAGTACAGGGGCCCCTTTTATTTAGTGACTTGTTCATACTTTCTTTTCTGTCTCTTGTTGCCTTGTTCCCAGTTTGTTAATTTGGCTCTCATGCAGGGATTGGAAACTGTCTTACTGGTCTGCTCTGCTCTTTTATTTAGTCAGGACTGAAGGTATAGTTTTTTGTTTGATCTGCTGTGATTAAGACTCTCTCACTGTCTTTCCCTTGACACTGTCTGAGCTGTTTTGTATATCTTTTTGTACTCTTTCCAAATTAACCTGAACTGGAAACATGTTTCATTTTGTATCTTTGTAGGTTCTGTAGTTTAAACTCTTTTGAGAGTTTTAAGACTTTTGTGAGGCTTGGTTTTTTTAGGAAACTGAAAGTTTGAGCAGCTTTCTGGCTTTTTCCACCATCGTGGTTCCAGAAAGTTGTTTTTCTTAAAACAGGACTAAGATCCCATCCCTTTCTCATTGTTAGAGTGTGTATATTTGGGTTCCCACTATGGTAGCTTTCTTTCTTCCTTCTTTCCTTTCTTATTTATTTATTTATTTGTTTATTTATTTTAGTGTATATTACTCATTGTATACAATATACAAAATAGTTTAAAATGATTTTTAAAAACATGCACATATTAGTTTCCAAATATAGGACTATTTTTAAAGCTGTATAAGTTATAGATAAAGCCTGAGTAAAACTTTAAGGTTTCCCATTTGTGTAATGCTATAAAATGATTTTCACATTACTAAAACTCTACCTAGAGACTATCAATCACTTCCAACCTGCCTCAAATTCAGTAAATTATGAATTTAAAGAGATTACAACTGTCATCTCCATCTTTTGCAGTGGCAAAAGATGCATATTTCAAATCTTAGTTATCTTTGCATACAATTCAATGTTATATTGTCCTGCCACAAACTAATCATGATTTGGAAAGATGATGAATCCTCCAAAGTCAAACATATATTTCCCCCTTATCAGAACAGCACAGTTCACTCCAGTGTATTTAAGGTTGCATCAATATTTCCATTTTAAACTTCTGATTTCAAGGGTTATATAAATTGTCATGAAAGTTTGCTTTGGGATGAAATTTGTCATACACAGAATGTTTAGAATTATTTTAAAATATATCATTACTCCAAGAGCTTTTAGTCTTCATTTTCCAATTTATGCATTTCTTACAAAGGACCTGTTCATTTTTCTCATCTTAAATTTAAGAATTACATAATGTCCTGTACTACAAATTTCACAGTAATATAATAAGAAACAGCAATTTATAATGCAATTAATCAATTGTGAGATAAGTAATATTATTGGAGTTAAAAGAATTATGAAAGCTGCAATTTATTGTCTATGCATTTTTAGACAAGTTGTTCACTTTCTTTGGTCTTTAATTTCCTTACCTCTAAAATGACAAAGATAACCTAGATCATTTTCAAACTATTTCCCAACTATAAATTCTATAGTTCAATAATTCTATTTTGTTCTAGGCATTATTCTATGGAGTAAGATATTCTCACTTTCAAAGAGTTTATAGTCCAGTTTAAAAAGGAAAAGGAAAAGAAAAATCATGGTTGTGTTAAATAAAAGATTATGATTTCTAAGTAGTATTGCAATGTAGAAGAGAAGGCAATCAAAGAGATTTAGAAGAATCAGTATTCCTTTGCCTCAAACTTGGATGCTCCATGTTTGCTGCCTAAAGTCCATTTAATCTAAATATCCTCCTTCCCAAATTATCCTATATAATCAATGTTAAAATAATCTTTTAAACCCTGAATTGTGTAATACTCTGATGGCCAAAAGTGTTTTGCTTATTTCCTATTGCTACATTAAGTTCCTAGTAATCTAAGATTTAAAAGATACTTGAAATGTTGCCCAATCCAATTTAACCTGAATTAAAAAAATATTCTTTGTATTAGTTTTGACAAGTTATCATTCATATTTCTATATGAACATTTACTGTAAGGGAGAGCAATTCATTGCGCATTTGTTAGCTATAATTGCAAGAAATTGTTCAAAAAATGTATTTCAGATTGTTCCTATTTGGTCTTTTGATGTCACCAAAGTGAGTCTAATTTTTCTCATGAAAATCTTTCTAATATTTAAAGACAGAAATAGTGTCTCTCTTCTTACCAAGTTTTCAACAAAAAATTCTAATTCCTTAAAACTTCTCTCCTAATTCATGATTTTAAATATCCTCTCTTTTTAAAATATTGTAACCTTTTTAAAGAGGTGCTAATGTAACCATTAAATGTTTATTGTTTAAGGGAATTAGGAGAAGTTAGGATGGCTTTTTTATGGGCCTGGAAAAATATATAGTTTTTGTTTGCCCTGATTTCATCTAACTCCTTAAATTTATTTAACTTACACAACCACATTTCCAGTTTAGAGTTCTATTATTCCATTAAAAGTCCACATAAATAAAATAATAATGTAAAAAAAAAGTTTCATAAGTGCTTAAGATGATTTTAAAAATTAAATTGTATATTGATGTTTCTTTTTTTTTAACAACAGGAATATTAATATTAATATTGGAAACTCTACTAAAGTTTTAGAAAAGACCTTTTTTTAAGAGCACAGTTCTAATAGTCCCTAAGGCCTATCCTTAGAATGCCATTTTTTAATAAGTTGAGATCCAAGTGTTAGTTGATATAGTCTTTGTTCTTTTCCAACAAAGGTGGTGATATTGATATTCTATTTTTGAGGGATGAAATGTAAGACCCCTAACTTATTAGCTAAGGTTACTTTGGGTTTGGTGTGAAGAGACATCTTTTAGTCAATAACAACTTGGCTGCATTCAAAAAATGGCACCCAGAGCTTAAATATTCTTTTTATATTTAAATCATACAAACAATATATATAATCTTTTTACTTACTTGTTCTTTACATATTTATTGCTTGTGTTTTGTATACCAGTGTTCTGTGCAGTTACTAAAGAACATTTATTTTCCCTTGGTCATACACATGTCAGATGTGTCATGAATAGTAATGGAGAGGAGAGAAAGCTTCAATTTGTTTCACAAAGTAAGACTTTTTAAAAAGAGATAAAAATGAAAAGCAATGATATTTTTAGCTGATCATTTTGATCAGTTTCATAGAGCAGATGGAAATATGAAAAAGAATAGATATAGCTTTTAGTTTTCAAAGTATTAGCATTGCATTAAGTTGTTCCTTAAACCCCTTCATATATTATACCTCAATTATCTGACTTTTCTGTTAGAAAATAACAATGTCTCAGGTGTGCTTTATTTTCAAATTAAAGTATTTCCTTCTCTCTACCCCTTTTCTTTCAAATCTTAAATTTCTCCATTTCCCTTAGTTTGATATTTTTAAGAGCACCAGACTTTCTAGATAAGACATTTCCTGATTTTTTTTCAAAATTTTTTCAAGAATAGCATGCTATAGTTTTGCAAAATTAATTGTATTTCACAGAAAGAGGGAGGTAGATTGTTTCTTTATTTACTTTTCCTTTTCCGGTAAAACAAGAAGCTTTTCCTTGCACTAACTCTTTCTGACATAGGACTATGGTTCTAGTTGGTGGTACTCATTCATAAATAAATACTGAGACCTAAAGCTACAGCTTTGAATGGCAATATCATCTAGAGACAGTCAAAGAAGTAAATTCAAAGGTGCACATGTTGAAGGAAATTGGATTTCTCTATAAAAATAATCAAAATAAAAATGAACTACTATTTTCTGTAAATGGTATGAAGACAATTACAGATATCCTATTTTTAGAGAAAAAATATTTAAATCTGCATAGATTCACTGATGACCAAATACTGAAAATGTTTTGGCACTGCTATTCAGAAAATGCCAAATTTGGGGAAATATTTGCATATCAATTGCAACCTAATCATGCATCATTATCTAGTGGCACAAGTCCACTTTACTTTGCCACTGAATGGTTAAAAGCATGAACAACTTTCAGAGCCCTTATCAACATATTAGTCCCAATTGCATTTTCCAAATATGTTATCAAAATGGTAATTCTATGCTTTCCTTTCTGTAGCTAGACTAGGCTTCATAAAGATAGCATTATTATTATAAATATATTGAGGGGAAACTATTTCAATTACTAGGAGAATATGTAACTCCAAGTCTATTTATTTCAATTTATTCAACTGTCTTGATATATTCGCACACAGAACTTTAAAAAGAATGAATAAATTCACCTTGAAATTGTACCAATTGACTTTGGCTGGGCTGGACTGTGAGAAGGCATCAGAATTCCTTTTTGAAATAAGCCCTGACAATGCTGATCAAAACAAAGTGGCTATTCTTTATTAAACTGACAGCTCAACCCTGGCTTCAAGCTTGGGGGATGATGTGGCCTGGGGTGTTAGCCATGGCCTAGGGTGTTAGCCTCTATGAGATACATTTTTGCTAGTCACATACTCAGAGTCTGTATCTGATGGTGTGACATTTCCTAGGGCACTGGCACATGTTCAGATGTCAAGCAGCTGGTGTGAGAACTGTCATCCACTCCAGATTATTATTCCATGAGTGACACATTAACCCTGAGAATTTATATGTGAAAACACCCCAGTTTCTCTTTAGTTACTTAAAGTCTATTATAAATTGAAGAAAAAAAATGTGTCATGGTTAACAACTGTATTAAGCTGTATAAAACATGCAAAATTGTAACTGGGCACACATTCATTATCCAAAAAGTATTATAGCAAAATATGAGGATGGAAAAAAAAGGAAAATAAGGCAACACATTGGATCTTTAAAGTTTCAAGTCACCTACAGCAATTATTTCAGTTTCTTAAAATTGTACAGCAACATTTTAGTAGACACTTCTCCTGCTGAACACAGCTGGCTATATGTTAAACTAAAGGGTTTCTTCAGCTAACAATGCATTCCATTGTAAAATCAATACTAATTCAGAGAAGACAAGTTCTTGAACCAGCATAACAGGTAGCAATGTACTGTCAGATCATTGTTTGTGTTGACATACAATGGAAATGAAATCAAAAGAGAAAGAGGAGAGAGCCTCTATCTTTTAGACAAGAGTAGTCTGAAGAAAAAGAGAATGTGAAATAGCAAAGCTTAGCATGGAAAAAGGTTTAAATGAAGGCAGCAAAGTACACTAGCAGGTTCAAAAAAATCAGATTTCATTCCATTAGTATTTCCAGGGATATTATTGAAACTAAGCTTTCCTGAAAAGACAGTTTTAACTTGTTATTGCAAAGGTCTCAAAGTAAAGTTAAGAATATGCTGTAGGTTGTTTGAGAGTCATTTTGACAAAAAATAATAGTTACCCACACAGAAATAATACTAACATAGTATAATATTCAGGTTCCTTTCACTATCAGCTAAGCACATAATTTTACAATATTATATACATTTTACTTTATTAAAATCATTGAAAGATGACCCCCAAAATACCTTTATTCTGGAAAATAAAAGAAGTGGATTGTTCTGCAAGTAGGTTGCTTAATCAACCTGTTTGTGTCTCCTTTCTATTTTGTCATCACAGACACTCACACAATGATAAAACATAGTATATCAAAATAAATATTTTTCTGTTTAACTGTTTAAACAATAGTCATCATTTTGAACTAGTTGCAGATCAACTAATGGTTATGATTTGTTATTAGTGTGGAAATTTCCCCCTTCAACATTATTCATTACTGTTTCAACATAAAAGCAAATTTTACAAGGTAGAAGACACGTTTGCACTTACAAAAGTGTTTCCTAAATCATTAATCTGTAAAAGGGGTATATATACTTATGTATATAATACTATTCAGAAAAAAATGAAACCACAAAAAAGGAAAACAGCCTTAAATATTTTAAAGATTTTATTTTATATATGTGTGGGAGAGCATAAGCATAAGATTAAGATGCATTACATAATGTATATCTATATATTTATAAAAACAAATAGAATATATTTAAAATAAATATGTATATATATAATATATATATAAATACATGTATATATGCATAAATGTTATACATCTATGTGTGTTTACACATATAGACATTTATATAAAGAGGAAAATATTTATAAATTTCTTCTCTTCTTCACTCAGATTAACAAATATTTTGCCCTAAATTGAGTAGGAAATTTTTTATATTATTTGATTTTTTAAATTTGGAAGTCTTCACATTAATAAGGGTACTAAATCGAATTTTTTGCAAAAACTCATCATATTTTTAGTAACTATAGTCACCAGTGTATTCTACAATTACTTCAAATCTAGAAAATCATAAGAGATCTTAAGCATAGTTTGTTCCTAAGACATTATTAGATACTGATGGTAATCAGAGTTCAGCATCATTAAATCCTTTATCTTGGCCTTGAACTAGTTTTCTTCTTCACTTAGCATCTTAGCATGAATACTACCTATTGCCATGGGCTAATTCCCTGCTCCATTCCATTAATTCTAAATTTAGCTGAATTTAAAATATAGATCTGTGCTCCACCCCCTTCCTTTAACTGCAACAGATAATTTTATATGATCCCTCAGAGACCCTTCTGGGAAATTTTCCAGATTTTGTATCTATGTTAAGTTACAAGATTTCTTAGAGAAGAAAAGTCCATTAGCATTTTTGACCTCTGGTCAAAATTGTGTCCTTAGGGTTATAAAATGTTCCTTGCTTGGCCAGAAAAAAAAAAAAAAGTGCACTTTAGTTACCATTATTAAAGTAAAAACATATGAGTCCCATATATTTTATGTTTTATGGAATACATGCCGAGAAAATGTCATATCAATAAGTCTATTGATAAACATATTTTTTCAAGGAATATTCAGAATTTCCTCCTCTCCTTTTCCAATTTAAGAAATACCATTTTTCTTTCAATGTATAAATCAAATCTCATGAAAACACAATTTTAGGTAGCTATAGTTTCATCCTACTTTCACGTTCCTCTGTACTTATATTTCTATAAGAAAAATTTAGTATTTATTAACATGTTTGTCAGTTCCTTGAATATTTGTAATTATATTGATTTGAAGATAAGAATATTTATATTTTAAAAAGATAATTATTAATATTTCCTATTGATTTATGGTTATTCAGCCCCAAATATATTTTCTCTGATAATCTATACATTCCTCACTTTCCTTAAACATTAGTTAGCCAGATTAATGTTTTTCATTACCATTATATATTGTAAAAGAATACTGTACCATATTCTAGCTGACAGTTTTAAAGTCTTTGCCATTTCTTTTACGGATGAATTTTTTTTATTTTATTTATTATATTTATTATTAAATTTTAATTTATTATTGATATTTATTATATTTTAACTATATTATATAAGTATGAATATAATCATTTATACATTTTTGTTAAATTGGGTATTTTTATAAATCCATTTGGCGAATTCTTTTTTTTTTTTTTTTTTTTTTTTTTTACCTTGTGATTCTATGATATCTGAGCAGTTCTCTTTGATGATTTCATGAAAAAATAGTATCTAGGCTCTTTTTTTTCCATCATGGTTTTCAGGAAGTCCAATAATCCTTAGATCACCTCTCCTAGATCTATTTTCCAGGTCAGTTGTTTTTCCAAGTAAGTATTTCACATTTTTTCTAGTTTTTCCTTTTTTTTTTTTTTTTTTTTTTTTTTTGGCTTTGCTTGACTGATTCTTGATATCTCATTGAATCATTCATTTCCATTTGTTCAGTGAATTATTGTCTTCTTCTTTTTTTATTTATCCAATTTAATTTTAAATGAGCTGTTTTGTTCTATGGATTTTTTTTTCCATTTTGCAAATTCTGTCTTTCTGGGAGTCATTTTGTTTTGTTTTTATTAGGCTCAAAGGAAAAAACAGCCAATAATTTCAATAATCTAGTGTTTGACAAACCCGAAGACCCCAGCTTTTGGGTTAAGAACTCACTGTTTGATAAAAATTTCTGGGAAAATTGGAAATTAGTATGGTAGAAACTAGGCATTGACCCACACTTAACACCATACACCAAGCTCAGGTCAAAATGGGTTCATGACCTAGGCATAAAGAATGAGATTATCTCAGACCTGTGGAAAAGGGAGGAATTTATGACCAAAGAACTAGAAGTCATTACTGATCACAAAATAGAAAAATTTGATTATATCAAATTAAAAAAGTTTTGTACAAACAAAACTAATGGAGACAATATTAGAAGGGAAGTAATTAACTGGGAAAACAATTTTACATTCAAAGGTTCTGATAAAGGCCTCATTTCCAAAATATATAGAGAACTGACTCTAATTTATAAGAAATCAGGCCATTCTCCAATTGATAAATGGTCAAAGGATATGAACAGACAATTCTCAGATGAAGAAATTGAAACTATTTCTAGCCATATGAAAAGATGCTCCAAGTCATTATTAATAAGAGAAATGCAAATTAAGACAACTCTGAGATACCACTACATACCTCTCAGATTGGCTAGAATGACAGGGAAAGAGAATGCAGAATGTTGGAGGGAATGTGAGAAAATTGGGACATTGATACATTGTTGGTAGAATTGTGAATACATCCAGCCATTCTGGAGAGCAATTTTGAATTATGCTCAAAGAGTTATCAAACTGTGCATACCCTTTTATCCAGCAACGTTACTACTGGGCTTATATCCCAATGAGGTTTTAAAGAAGGGAAAGGGACCTGTATATGCAAGGATATTTGTGGCAGGTCTCTTTGTAGTGGCCAGAAACTGGAAACTGAGTGGATGCCCACCATTTGGAGAATGGCTGAATAAATTATGGTATATGAATATTATGGAATATTATTGTTCTGTAAGAAATGACCAGCAGGGTGATTTCAGAAAGGCCTGGAGAGACTGACATGAACTGATACTGAGTGAAATGAGCAAAACAAGTAGATCATTATATACTTCAACAACAATACTATATGATAATCAATTCTGATGTACAAGTCCCTCTCCAACAATGAGATGAACCAAATAAGTTCCAATAGAGCAATAATGAACTGAACCAGCTACATCCAGCAAAAGAACTCTGGAAGTTGACTATGATCCACTACATAGAATTCCCAATCCCTCTATTTTTGTCCACCTACATTTTTTATTTCCTTCACAGGTTAATTGTACACTGTTTCAAAGTCCAATTCTTTTTGTACAGCAAAATAACTCTTTAGACATGTATACATATATTGTATTTAACTTATACTTTCACATATTTAACATGTATTGGTTAACCTACCATCTGGGGGAAGAGGTAGGGGGAAGGAGTGGAAAAGTTGAAATAAAAGGTTTTGCAGTTGTGAATGATGGAAAATTATCTATGCATAAAATTTTTGTAAAAAATAATTAAATAAATAGATTACAAAAAAATAAAATTTAACTTGGCATATAAGCATGCAGTAAGAAAAAAATCACAACAGAAGAGTAGAACCAAAGAAAAGTCACCAGTTCAATCATTCTGAATCTCTAAAACTTCTCCATAAGCTGTGATTAAACAATGGACACTCCAGTGTCAAGATAAAAATTGGGTAAGGGATTTGCAGAGGAGTAAATAAACATATTTCTGGATAATACCACTTAAGAAGCACCAAAATCTTATAAACTCAATCCTAATTGTGAAAGTAGCAGAAGGACATAAACTATAGAACCTAAAATGAGCAGCACTGAACACTAACATAAAATACAAAGTCAAGAAGTGGGCTGCCAAAATGAATAAAAAAAAAAAAAAAAAGCCAACCATGAAAACTGCTATGAAAGCTTAAGACACAAACACAAAAGAAGACAATGACATTACACATGCACACACACACACACACACACACACACACACACACACACGTGTACATAGAGATTTTAAACAAAAGTAATTAAAATTGAAGTAAGGATAGTAGAAGAAAATTTGGGGAAATAAATGAAGGCCATTCAAGGAAATATAAAAAGACAATTAGCTTGATAAGACATAAGAATAATACTGAAGAAATAACTGATTAATAATTAAAATTGATAGAATATTAAGAGTTATAGAACTTCAATGAAGAAAACTCCTTAAAAATTAGTATTGGCCAAGTAGAACCCAATAAGTCTAACAGACATCAAAGAAAAGGAAATAAAAATATAAAACAAAGTTAAAAGAGTGTCATTTTTTAAAAATTTAAAATATAATAATTCAACTTAACTGGAAAAATGTTAGAGGGGAAATAATTTCAATAAAATTGTTTATTTTGAGAAAATATAAAGGCATTCAGACCAGAAAGAATCTGTCACCTTCTTGAAGGAATTCCCAAATGACAACCCCCCTCCCAAAATAGTTAAGCCAAAATTGAGAACTCAGAGATACAGAAGAAAATACTGCAGACAGCTAGAAAGAAACATTTCACGTATTATGAAACTACAAATAGACTCACACAGGATTTAGCAGTTATTAATCTAAAGAATCAGAGAGTTTGGAATGTGAAAGGTTAATGAGTTGGGAGAGGACATAAAGGGAGGACAAAAGGGGAAATTATCTAACATAAATGAATTATAGAAGGAAGAGTTAATAATGATGTGAGAATGAGGGGAGAACTTTAATCTCTTTAACTTTGTCTTCATCTAAATTCAAGGAAGAAAAAATACATATAAGCACAGTTAGGTACACAAATTTCATCTTACCCAACAGGATAATAGGAAATGGAGAATTTAAGAGAAAAATATGGAAGAATGGTATAAAATGGAGTAGAGTTTAGAGAAGTGATGATCAGAAGCAAAATTAGAGACAGACAGAGATAAAGAAAGAGAAAGCAAGAGACACAGGATACACAGAGAGACAGAGACAAGAGAAAAGAGAAAGAGACAGAGAGAGAAAAAGAGATAAGATACTATAAGCTACTTAAAGTCAAGGATTATTTTTAATTTTGTATTTGTTTTTGTATTGCAAGGCACAGAACATAGATAGATGTCATGCAATAAAAGTTTATGGATTTAATTCCATTTCTTATTATCAACATTCCTCATATACTAAACAACCAACCCATATACTGAGGTGAATACTGAAGAGTGAAAGATATGTGAAGATTTTTTATGTTTCAATTCACAGTGGCATAATGAAAGAAAGCTCAATAAGAAGACCTTAAATGAAATCAATCAATAAACAAATGACTAAATAAATAAATAACCAATACATTTAAACTATTTATCTTCCTTTTAAAATCTTATAAAAATAGTAATGAATTTTCTTAGTAATAAAGTTTAGTGACCCTCATTACCATGATTTTTTATGCATTTCTAATTTAATTATCTTGTATTATGTTTTATCTTTAATTTTTCTTTCTCTTATTTATGATCAGTAACTGATGTAGTCTCCATGTTACTTTAGTGGCTAATTCCTAAGGCATCAACTGAAGTCCATAGAGATTAAGTGAATTGTCCTTGTTCAGAGAAGTATTAGGTATAAGACATTAGATTTAAGTGGTCTCTCCACTGGCCTATAGACCATAAAAATAGGGAAAAAAAAAGATCCGTATGTGCAAAAATGCTTGTGGCATCCCTTTTTGTAGTGTCAAGGAACTGGAAACTGAGTGGATGCCCATCAGTTGGAGAGAGGCTGAATAAGTTATAGCATAGGTATATAATAGAATATTATTGTTTTATAAGAAATGATAACCAGGATGATTTCAGAGAATCCTAGAGAGACTTGTATGAGCTGATGCTAAATGAAGTGAGTAGAACCAAGAAAACCTTGTATATAGCAACAAGAAGATTATATGATGATCAACTGTGATCAACATTTTTCTTTTCTTTTCAACAATGAGGTGTTGCAGGCCAATTCCAATAGTCTTGTGTTGAAGATAGCCATCTACATCTAGAAAGAAGATTGTAATGATGAATGTGGATCACAACATTGTACTTTGAACTTTTTTGTTGGTTGCTTGCTTTTAAAAAAAATTTCCCTTTCTTATGAAGCATAATAAATGTGGAAATATTTATAGAAGAATTGCACATGTTTAAAATATATTGAATTACCTACTGTTTATGGGAGGGAAGTGGGGGAAAAGAAGGGAAAAATTTGGAATACAAGGTTTGGCAAGATTTGAAAACTATCTTTGCATGTATTTTGAAAATACAAATCTACTTGTAAAAAGGAAATAATTACGAAAAGATCAGTAACTGAAAGACATATGAAAATTGCTGATGAATTTGAAAACCTTTTCAAAAATAATAATTGTAAATGAAAATTACACATTTCTCTTAATAATTCACATATCTGTTTCCCAAAAGTTTTAAACATTTTTATATTACCTAATTTAGATTATTAGTACTTTTTTATTTTAAATTGTGAATCCTAAATTAGAAGCAGTATGTTATAGTAATGTCTGATAAATGTAAAGGAGAAAAGAAAGAATATGGATACATTTTTGATTACCTAGTCAATAAAACACTTTGTAACAAAAATAGTTTTTATTCAGAGGACAGTTAATGCCAAATTAATGAATTTACATTCTTTCCTGTCAGAAATAGGAAAGTACAGATGATTTTTAGGCAGGAGTCTGAAAAGATCAGGATCATTAAGATTTTTTGACAGGGATATAAAAAAGATAAGTTACAGAAAGAAGTCTAAAGATTGAACATTACTAAGGAGATTATTAAAATAATTTAAATGAAAAGCAGTAAATATGTGATTAAGATTGGTGACAAGGTGAATATAAAGATTGGAAGAGTGGCAGGAGCTATTTTTATATAAAAATCATCAGGTTTTGGAAACTCTCTAGACAAAAACTTGGTAAGGAAGACTCTACTTAGAGGGCACTGAATTTGCAAATTTTGCTGCTTAAAAAATCCATCAGTAAAAATAATGAAGGGGAGAAGAGATAAATTTAATAAAGGAAATAATAGTTAGGGTTTAGTTTTCATTAACTTGTACTTGCCAGTTAAATAGCAAAGCAAATTGGGCCAAATAATGTGTTTGTCTGAATGTATATATTATGTATAGGAGTCCTCTGAGTAGAGAAAATTATTGAACTTAAAAGATCAAATAAGATCACCAATG